>NW_027176251.1:7854696-8027196 GCF_023055335.1 Clinocottus analis | reverse complement strand
CTCTCTCTCTCTCTCCCCCCTCTTCCCTTCTCACTCATTGGACATGGATAAATTCTTCCCCAGTGTTCTCCTTGACAAAGAGGCCCTCAGTCAGTGACACAACCTGCTTGGGGAACCACCATGCTCCTCTGACACTGTCACATCCGAGTATGTCATGCACAAACATACACACACACACGAACACGCACAAGCTGCACACACGGACACCAACTCTCGAGGAAGGTTCAAAGAACATTGTGCGTCTGCTTGCTTATGTGTGAGCGTGATTGTTTTTGCTTGCGTATTATGTGTTTGTCCGTGCCAGCAGTGAGTTTGCGTTTCAGCCTTCCTGCATGCATATTTACTACCCGCTGTTCGGATCAGTGCAGTTGGGAGTTATTTGGGGGGTGAAGCTCGGTGCACTGCTTTCCCCAGGAGCTGTTTAAAAAAGATGTACTGTTCAGTGTCACTAGCTGTCGACGCAGGTCCGACTTGTTGCAGCTGGGGCTTATGTAAGCACAGCAGTTTAATCACAATTAGGAAGCTCTCCTTGAACTCACTCGCCCCCTGGCTTGTTTGGAGAGCTAACATTTGCATTCAGAACAAAGCCTTGGAAATACAAGAACGGTATTATTACACACGACACTGAAAAGAAAGCAATGTCGGCGTATGATAGCATTGGATTTATTAAAAACCCATTGTTGGACTATAAACCCCTTGTGATTTAAATTTTTACAAGCTGTTACAATGTCTTGCACTTTTTTATACTTCTTTTTCCCCCAACCGCTGCTTCTACTGAAGAGGCGGCCATACGAGGAGGGATGTCTTTTTGAAGTGCTTTTCCCAGGGCTTTTCTCAATTTTTTCCAAAGGTTTTTTGTGTGTTAATAGTAGTCTCCTTGTCTTTTTAGAGAACTTAGCACCAATGATGTGAGTCAGTGTAGCCCATTGAGGAAAAATCGGTTTACTTGGCCATACAAAAAAATCAGACTTGATTTGACTTGATTTGGTGCAGTGGCATTTAGTCCTCGTATCGTATCTGTAACGTTTCAGCTCACATTGACACCGAACATTTTCAATAACGTCTGCTACTGCACAGTAGGAGAAGCTTTGGTAAATCAAGAAAGCGCTTCAGTCAGAACTTGACTTTGTTCTCTCTGTCAGAGCCCAAAGGCTTCACAAAAGAGATGTTTGTGAATCACTTAGAGAGCACATTGCTTTAAAATAACACAATATTTGCACTGAAAATGAAATAGAAAACGGAAACAGCTCTGCTTTATTCAGTAAGACAGACAAAGGTAGAGTGTTTGCCTTCGCACTGCCACAGCGCTGTGATGAACCGATGAACCGACTCCACACAGCTTCCCACTTAGACACCCACGCGCCGCACACACACACATCAGACGCACACACATAAACATCAGTAACACATACACAGAGCCATAGAGATGTACACAAACATATCCAACATATTCACCTACATGTGCACACACACACACACACACACACACACACACACACACAGGTTGTGGATTAAATGACTCAGATGGCATTTGCTCACTCTGTCTCTCTCTCTCTCTCTCTCTCTCTCTCTCTCTCTCTCTCTCTCTCTCTCTCTCTCTCTCTCTCTCTCTCTCTCTCTCCTTCAATGTCAGGTTTTGCTGCCGTGGCAACAGAGTCAAGGATGAGAGGAGGAGGCGGGAGTGGGAGTGAGATGGGGAGGCAAGAGAGGAGCCTGTGATGGAACAGGTAAATGAGAGATTGGGGGGGTCAGTGCTCACTGGTCATAGGAGGCGGGGCTTCGCTGCCGCTGCAGTTATTTCTTTTGATTGACTGTTCTAGTAGTGAGAGGCAGAAACACAAGCCATGTGTTCGTGCCACGTGGCTGGAAACAAGTGTGCACACTGCCCATGACTCGAGTGGGTGTGCCATATAACTCGGACGTGTTGCGTGACCACTCAGATCGCGGTATAGTTCTGTCACCCGTGACTACATCTACAATTACTCATCTGAGATCGAGCCGTCACACTCTCAGTGCCAATAGGGAGCAACTGGGAGGGGAGTGAAAACAAAACAAAGACATGAAAAGGGGCAACTGAGTGTTGTAAATGTGCTCCTGTGATTCAAGTTTAATATTTGGGTCTTCTGGTTTGTGTTTTCGTCGGTACTAATTTGCTCTGCAGAAAGCAGCATGCTCAAATTTGGTTTGTTTTCAGCTGCCCCGGGCAAGAGACAAATTCTCTCTGACTGCACTTCTCAGACTCAGTTCAACATCTGAGAAGGATTCACTTGCAACTATGCAAAGTAACTATGCAAAGACCAAAGTATGTAGGGCAAGCCTCTGTTGCTCATTCAGGAGAGGAACGATCATGAGTGAAATAGTCGAGTATTCATGTAGAATGCCAAATCTTACATCATGCTTCTTTTTCCGAGGATTTGTATCTGATCTTTTCATTTGAGACGTTTCACGATGAAATTGATGTGCATCCATGTGTAACAGATGAGCAAGACTTGAATCATCTCTGAGTTGTATGATCGCTACAGGTATCGCGGAAGGCTTTCATCAATATGACAAAATGAAAACATCATTATGAGAATCCAATACATTTGAGCAGACATGATCAGACAAGGTGATGGGTTTTTAACAACAACACCAGAACAGTGAGTTCACATTAATTGCCATTTGTAAGTACTTGCTGGCCATTTCAACCTCCCAGCTGAATCAAAGCCTTCTTCATATTATTCACTTCTTGATTCTGTTACTGTAATACATTTTTAAGTTGAGTAGGCACCAGGCCGTGAATGGAAAACAATGTTGTTTAATAAGCACAAATGTAGTAATTATCTTGTTTACTCCACGTTTCTTAGTCTGACATTGTTTTCTGGGTGTTTTTAGGATTGTGCCTCGGGATGAATATTTGTTTTTCTTTTGATGCTGCTGCTAAAATAGCTGAGAACTTTGTATTAGTGCCAGATGGTGAAAATAAGCCCTGAATAACGCCGTGTGACTCGAGACAGCACCAATCTGTGTTGACTCAGCGACAATCTTAAGTATGCGTCTTAATAGATAATACTGACTTTGGCCTTCATGTTACTTTAGCAGGAAAATGTCACCAAAAACAAATTCTAAATATGGCATCTACAATTAACGGAATAATGAACTCTATTCAATATCCCTAAACGTGCATGTGCACAGATAAAAGAACACAAACTGTGAGCACTCCTGTTGGCTCTATTGGATTACATAATTGATCAAATTATTTATGAGCAATTGCATTGCAACAGAAAAAAAACAGCCCCATCCATTTTAAAAAGGTCACAGAAGCGATAGGATAACACAATGAAGCCCTGAGGGATTTATTTTCATTGTGTCTCATGTTGAAAACAACATGGGTATGAATATATCTCATGACCTTGGTCGATGTCATCCCCTCTCTTCCATGTTGTCTTTCATTCTGCACGCTGTAATATCCAGCACACTGAAAATGAAAAGAATTTTTAATAATGTCCTTCGTCAGATTGGTGAATTGCTTTAATGCATAGAAAATGCCAAGTTGCTGGAGGATGCAACAAAATGACTTCCAGTATTCTATTTGAGTTCAGCCATAAATTATCCTTTTAATCAAATGATTTCATCAGCGTTACTCTCCTTTTTCAATTTTACTGCAAAAGCCTACGGATCATCAATACATTAATATCTGAAGTGTAATAGTGACCGCGAAAAGCTGCTTTCATCCGAACATATTGTACTGATCCTAAGGCTGTGCATATGTTCTTGTATGACTGCTTGTTTCAGATTATAATTATATTATATGATATAAACACATTTATTGGTATTTATGTTGTGTAAATTGCAGAGAGATAATTAGTTTTCTTTAAATTGTTGTCAACATGCTTGAGCTATTTCACCGACTGTGATACATATTAACCAGATGAAATGAGTCTTATGTATGTTTTTAGATTTGTGGTCTAACCAGAGGCTAATAGTCAATATTTTTCTGAAAGGTATTTCAGTATTTCACAGTTTTCTTGAATATGTTGCATGACATCATGACTCCTCAGGATGTTGTGTAATTCTGTCACCCATGACTGAGTCTAAAATTGGTCATCTCCACTCAACACGAGACATCACACTATTAGGCCTGATAGGGACTGACTGGAGAGAGGAAAGGGAGGGGCAGCGAGATTCAGCAAAATAACCAAAAATGGAGTGTATGGGCACTTTCAAAAATATTGTTGTGCATCAGTTTTGCAGAAAAAGCTTTTTATTTGTGTATCCATCTGTGCGAAATGCATTACCAACAACAGCATTCCCAAATTGTTTCCAGATGCCCCGGGCAAAAGGCATTTTTCTCCTTTTCTGTACCTCTCAGGCCCAGTTAAGAAACAAAAAAGGACATCATACATGAATCAGTGACAATGATTTTTAAGGATTCAACCACTGAGTGTGATTCATGATCAAAAGTTTTCCATCTATGTTTGTGAAAAGATGAATGCTGTCGTTAAATCAAATAAAACATTTTTCATTGTAATACAACAGCTGTGCAAACTTCCAAAGAAGCTTTTTTAACAACATGCCACACATTGCTGTCCTCGACATTACTTACAATTTTGAAATAAATATCCAAAGAAGGATTTAAAGGATTGCCAAAGACTTCTCAGCTGCCAACATTCATTACAAACAATTGATTTAGAAATCGTTATAATATTGTGCTGTGAGAAATACCACTATCTCCTGTAAACACGTGTAAATAAAGGTAAATGACTGTCTCGGTAAACCAAATGAGTATTTTATCCGAGTTTTTATCTGCTCAGATTACAGAAGTCAGCTTTTGACATATCTATTTCATCTAAAGATGATATGATGGGATCCAGTCCAAGGTCAGCAGCAGAGCACTGCAGGCCAGGGGTCTGAAGCATAACAATGGCTAAGATGATAAAAAAAACATCGTATCAGGCAAATGATGAATCATTTCTTGCCATTTGGGCCTCGATTTGATCTGAAAGTCAATATTTAATGTCCCTCGCCAGCAGTACAGAATGGCTCTTCAACCATCTGTACAAACCAGCTTAGCAGGAGAGCTGCTCGCTGCAGAAATATAAAACTAAAACATAGTGCCATACTGCTTGTGTTTAGCAAAAACTGCAGGTCACTTTGAAACTGTGTGTTTGTGTGTCATCAAGACCAGGTGTCACCTTCACAAGGTCAATTAGGTGATTCAGTTTGCCATTCAGTGGTCAAACACTGCTGCTCTACATTCAGTTCAGCTTCCTCATGCTAAATTGATGGTTATCTCTCCGCCGGCTGTATGCTAATAAATGGTAGCATATGCTAAGAGCGATGTCTGTTAGAATATTTATGCAACAGTGCTGTATTTCAGGAGGATTAGCATTTGTTTGCTCCATTGTTCAGTACCAGGCACTAGTGAATAAATGCATACTCAGTCAGTTAGCCTATGGTACATTAGCCTTAGAAGTTCCACAACTTACTACAGAATTATGAATATTCACATTAATTTTTTATACGTTACACTCCTAACATCTCAAATTAGAATCGCTCCTTTTCGTTACTTGATCTAGGTCAGTTTAACCTAATTATAATGAGAGATGTGTGTTTCTTCAGTTGTTCATTTATTTGAATTACTATTTGTAGTGCAGTACGACCTATTTATATGCCTGTATTTTTTCACTTTTGGATACAGTCTGCGTGAAATATATTAAAATGACGTGTTATGGAGATAAGAGTCATATAATATGCGCTATAATGTCCCATCACACAATAGGATTTCATGTCTATTAGCAAGCATTTATGTACCATTTGTGCTGCACATTATGCCTGCGGGTATGATGATTACACTTATGTGTGCTATGTTAGGAATGAATGCACTGGCATTTTTATGGAAAGCACATAATTAGGCAGTTGGGATGCAGCACATGTACCAGAATTAGGTTTATATATGAACAGTGTTCATAATAGCATCCAGCCTGAACCCAAATGTCACAGGCTCCCTCTATTAAATCAGCTCCATGACAAAAAAGTATTCTACCGTCAAAGGACCTGCTGCATAAAGCTCTTTAATCAGTATGACAATGTCCAGAAACTGCCCGAGAGAAGAGAAAACAAACTCTATGTTTTCATAATAATCCATAAAAGAGTGGACACAAAACGCTACAACATGTTGTTATGGGTGATGGAAAAGAGATTGTTTTAATTGAATCGCCCATATTACCATTTTAACTGGGGTTTCTGTCTGCCAGTGTGTTGCTGTCCATGCTGCAGTGGTGATTATTGAGGAGCATGGCTCAGGATTTGGCAACAACAAAGCACACTGTGTTTTGTGATATCCTGAATGTCTGAGATAAATTATGTAAAACGATATAATATGACGGCAAGGGAGACGAGTCACAGCGGTTACTGAGTTCACTCATCTTTTTATTTTATTGCCGGTGGTCAAAACATGTTCCATCGGGGAGGCAAAAGGGTGTGATTTGAAAGTTGCCCTATATTTGGCTCAGACGCTTTCAAATGCCTCCCATCAGGTTTGCCTGTGTTATGCAGCATCTTTCGGTCAGCTTGCCTGGCGGCCGCCCGCTTGGTGGGATGAGTTATTGCCAGGACTGTTCCTTAAACACTCCCAACAACCACCACACACACACACACACACTAAGTCGTCCATTACTGAGCCTGTCAGCCAAGCGTGCAATCGATACTCCCCCTCCGACAGCATGCACACATGTGATGGAAGGCAAAAAGTGAGCAGAGAAGGAAGACAGCAACGAAGGGTTGTTGCAGGGAGGAGACGGGCAGAAAGGCTGGGGACGAGGGAAGTGTTAGTGATGGGGAGTGTATGGCTCGGGGGCAGCGGGTGAAGGAACAGGGGAAAGAAGAGAGATGACAAGAAAAATGTCCAGCGACCGGAGACAAACAACATAGAGCGGTAATATATAACAAAATGCAGAGATAGAGTGAGTGTGGGAGTAGGAGATGGAGGACAGAGATGAGGAGTGGCAGAGGAGAGATGGAAAATAGAGGCAAAAAAAAGAGAGAAAATGTGTACGTGAGAATGAGAAATAGAGAGAGGTGGTGGGTGGATGAGAAGAATGCTATATACGATGGCAGAGGTTCAGGAATAGATCAGAGTGATTGTGTTTTGTGATTACCTAACACCCACATCTGCAAACAGGAGCAGCCACCAGCCGACATCAGAGACCACACACACAAATACACTACATACGCACATGCATGCAGGAATACAATTGGCAAAGTAACGCTGGCACACGCGGGGCGCCAAACCTCATCTTCATGCTGAACTGAACTAACTCTCCGCTAAAGAGCTTCTGTTGTCTGGCCTGGGTTGATAACAGACGCCAACAAACACAAACACTCGGACACAAACACACTCTTGTCGTGCTACGAACACATCTCGTACACATAAAACGAGGCATAATCACATATAAACACAGGGCTGTGTCGTAAACACTCCACCCAAGACACCCCACGCGGCTACGCTCCTGCCATACACACATGCAGACACAAAAAACACACACACAACAAGCCTGCAAGGGGCTTAATTGTTCATTTTCAGCACTGCGGGAACTCTTAACCTTTTTCTTCTATGGTTTGAACGGAGGGCTAACAAGGTTAGATACTGACAATGGAGATCACGTTATCACCTGAAATAAAATGTTTCAAGAGATAAATAGCTGTGGGAATTGACTGTGCTTGTTCATATTTACTGAAACAAAGAAACTCCAAACTTCACTAATGCTCATGTCAAATATTATTATGGTAATACGACTGAGCGGCTGAATCACACATGCAGGCCTCTCTGCTCAAATCGGCGGTATTCCACAAGTTGAGCATCAAGTGTCGGAGACATGTGGCCATCTTAAAACTACAAGCGCAACCAGTGAAATCCTGCTACTGCAGTAATAACAGGTCAACACAATAAGATCCTTCATCCACTCCCATCGTCACATACTCAGACGTATTAAAACTAGTAAGATGTTTAATTTAAATGTGTGTGTGTGTGTCTGTCTGTGTGTGTGTGTGTGTGTGTGTGTGTGTGTGTGCGCGTGTGTGTGTGTTTGTGTGTGTGTGTGTGTTTGTGTGTGTGTGTGTGTGTGTGTTTGGATCCCAAGCAGCTTCCTTCGGCCTCAAGACGACCTGCCCCAGTCGTCATCGAGCTATTCCCCTCCTTTGATTCGCAGCGATTGGGGAAATTAAATACTTTCTGCGTGTGTGTGTGTGTGTGTGTGTGTGTGTGTGTGTGTGTGTGTGTGTGTGAGTGTGTGTGTGTGTGTGTGTGTGTGGGGTGTGTGTGTGTGTGTGTGTGTGTGTGTGTGTGTGTGTGTGCTTGTGTGTGTATGAGCCTTTACAGTATGCCTCTGTTTTTGCGTGTGAACTGTTTGTGTGTGTGTGTGTGTGTGTGTGTGTGTGTGTGTGTGTGTGTGTGTGTGTGTTTCCTTCCAGTCTGAGGTGATGAGAGGGAAGGCTGAGGGCTCCGAGGGAATGCTACAGCCGGGGCACAGGA
The DNA here is from genome assembly GCF_023055335.1 of Clinocottus analis. NCBI lineage: Eukaryota > Metazoa > Chordata > Actinopteri > Perciformes > Cottidae > Clinocottus > Clinocottus analis. Next base: position 8,018,684 of record NW_027176251.1, on the reverse strand, counting down.
GGAGCGTCTCTCTTCTCTACTAAGACAACAAATTACTAACAAAAGTCAGCTATCACCGTGTGTCTTCCTACCAAACACTGGAGTCCACAAATATCTGAGGGGAGGAGATAGGTATGGAGGTGCTCCAGTTTCATGCCTGCATAGAGCGGGCGGTGAAGGTGATCCCTGCCAGCCATTTTGCCCTGCATTTAGTATTCATTTTCCAGGCGATCAAACCCGCTGCCAGGAGGTAGAGTGAGTATGCGTGTGCGTGTGAGAGTACTAACACTCACACACATACTGAGTGTGTGTAGGAGCGCGCCTACACTAACAAACGCATGGCTGTGGGTGTGCAGATGTAGGCTTAACACTCTCGCAGACTAATGTATCACAGAAGTGTTGGTGCACATGCGTGATGATGTGCCTAAGTTAATGAATTTGCAAACACGTGTGCATCGTGCGGCAGGGCTGATTAGGAACACAGGGATGAAGCCAGAACAGGCCAGGGGCCAGCAGACCCCGGCTCCCTGTGCACAGTGGAGTAAACCTGGATGCACACAGCTTCCTGCTGGGTAAGGATAAGGCAGAAAGGGGGAAACACAGGAAGTAATGAGAAGAGAAAGAACAAAGGAAGCAGTAAAGTGGGGTGAAGCGGGGAGAAGGAGGATGAGCAGAGGAAGTGGGTTTTGGGGAGAAAAGACAAAACAGTGCAGTAACAGGATGAGCAGGAGAGGGGAGCAGGGGAAACGAGTGATAAGGGGCAGAGTGAGCAGAAAGACAAACCAAGAGGGGGATGAAACGTGCTCCGTTCTGGTAATGCAGGAGGAGAAGGAGGAGGAGAACACAGAAGAAATGGGGATAGACGACAAAAGAGAAGGAGATGAGCAGCAGTGCCCTGGCAGCGTGCAGGGGAGGCAGGCAAGATGGCTGCAGGGGACAGAGCACCCGGCCAAATATGGTCATCGGGACCCAGCTCTGTCCTACTTTCTCTAATGGGCTAAACCAAAGATGAGGCAGGAAGAGCCATGTATGGTCAGCGGGCAGCAGCGTCGGCTCCTGTCTCTTTGATGTGTCGTGCTACAATGAGTGATGCAGGACTTGGGCCTAATATACAAACAAAGCCCTACAGCGTGCTTAGAGACACACACACACACACACACACACACACACACACACACACACACACACGTAGACACATTTATCCAATTCCCTTCCCTTTCCCTTTACCCCATCTCAAGTGACGGTTCTACTGTGTGTGAGGGTGACTGAGCAGGTGGTGAATATATTGGACTTGACTGTGTGTGTTTGTGTGTGAATGTGTGTGCTTGCGTTTGCTTTTGTGAGACTGTGGTCACGCCACCCAGGGCTCCACCAAGCTGTGTGAACGCTCATCAATCGATGAAGGCTACCCTGAGGTTTCCCTTCAGGCCATGGTGTGTTACACTAGAGACAGGTACCGTGCCAACACCATGTGGGCAGGTCAACGACCCTCAGCTGTAACAGCTGTATGCATGGCGGGCGATCAGGGATGTACAAATACGGATTGACCAAGGGCATCGCTGCAAGTGGCTCTCCTGCTGTTGTTGTCTGTGTCCTCTCAAGCTTTAAAAGTGAAGGCAGTGCTCTCAGATAAATGCAACAGTGCATCTATATTGTAAACATAATTTTTCTTTTGAATTATTCCCGCTCCTCATTAGCTTATTGTGTCTACAGTGTTTTTCTTGGCAATGTTGTCTACCCCTGAATGTAGGGACAAACTGACAAACACTGATTACAAAGGCGCTGCTGGGGCCAGGAGATAAAGCATGCCAACAGTAAAGCACTGCCACTGATTCATCTCATCTATTTCAGTTGTCCCTACGCAGGTCTTGTTGCTATGTGAGTTGCTATGATTGACCAGCGGGTCTCACATCCGTAAATGCACCGTGAATTCCACTCCTGCCTGAATTAAGCCATTATATGAGAAGCAATGCTTTAAAAAAAAAAAAAGGGTCTCATTATGGCTTCTGTGTCAGGAGCTGCAGAAACAATCCCAATACTGCAGCTGTGGAAACGAGTTACACAACGGATGTACTGTACAGCAAAGCCTGTCAGGCTGCAAAAAAATGCCTTCAAAGAAGGAGGTTCCTAGGTGAGATGGCTCTCAATGTGACAAAGTGAAGTGCCTTTACACTGCTCCATATATGGACACATAAAGGGATGTGTCACTCTTAGTGTCAGTGAAGCGAATAAGTCTTAAACGATCCCATCACAGGGGCCTGCAGGCGAAAAACAACATCTGAAAAACTATATACAAGCCGGGCAGTCAGGAAGGTAGAACATGGATTTAAAGAACTGTGACTATATTTTTTAATATTCAGAGGAGTAAACATACATTCTAGGGGGAAACTGAAATATACACCTACGATGTATCTGCCAGCATACTGTAAACACTGGCGCATCAAAGAGATGCTGTCTACAGTGTGTTCTGTGACGGCCCACACACAAATGTGTCCATTATCATCACAAAAATATGCACAATAACAGCACATTCACAAATCCCTCCTCTCCGCCCAAGAAATGTTTTCAACAACAACCCTGGGAATTGTTCAAGTGTTGAAATGTCACTTGTGTTCTTCTGCAAGGCATCTTCTTTATCAACCGCGCATCTGGTGTGCACTTGAATCAAGCCCCAGTGTGCGGCTTAGCTCCTGTTCTTCCTGACAGCTACACTTACAACGAGGCCTGTTGGCATCACAGTATTGGTTAACATTCAGCTACAATGGTTCTTAACAACTCCGCTGTGACTGCTAAGCTCTGTGTTAAAGCGTAGATAGCAAGCCAAAATACTTCTCTGCATGCCATGTTAGACAGGCACGCTTCCCTTCAGAGTCCTGCTGAGCTGGAAAAAATTACACACACACACCCTAAAAAAACCAAAGCAAACAAATAATGTGTCCAGTTTATCCTGGCAACTGCTTTATAATTTAGTTGGTTTTTTTTAAATCACGAGGGTTTAATGCACAACAAAATCCACCAATGGTCAGATGTCACAAGAGAGATAGTGTTAAGTGAGTACATGTCAACTTCAGTTGAATTGAAGTGCAGAGGTTAATAGTCCGCCTCATGTTAAATGAGGTTGGACTGAAGGAAAATGGGATAGCGAGGGAGGAAGACAACTCTGAGTTCCCGTCAGGTGAGCTGACACACACTCACTGTTTCTGACAGTGTTTTGTTATGAGTTTGCGTAACATGGACACTCACCGACGGCCAGTGGACGAACTGACAGAGCAGGAAGCATGTGCGAGCACGCGGGAGCATGCGTGTGTCCTGTATTTGTGTATGCTCGCAGAATGCCTAATAAGGAGTACGCAACTGTGCAGATGTTTGTGCACATTTAAATATGTGTGCGTTTGTGAAGGTGTGTCCATCTCTATCAGTGTGCAGAATGTAGCCAGCAGTGCGCCGATGGCTGCGCTGCGTGGATGACACCTCCCGTTGACAGTGGGCTCAGAGCAAGGACGCTAGTCATAACATAACAGCAGGAAGGTGGGAGGACATCACTTACAAGCGCACACACACATACACAGTGACACACTATGACACAGTGTTAAAGTCATATCAAGGTCCTCATTTAGATTGGCTATCATCTCTGACCTCTCTCTCCATCCTCATTAGTCGGACTAGACTGACGCTGCCACAGGCCCACACACAAGATGTCACATTGTCTCATCAGTGGTACAGTAAATAATGCACACAGCCCGTAGGTTTCATCCTACTCGTTTCTTGTGCCATAATTGACTGTTTGAGTGACAGGCTGGTTCTTACGATAGTCTTTTTGCTAATCTGGAACCAGGTTTCAAATCAATTCAACATTGATCTCTCAGAATCTATTTCACCAGAATTTTCTCCGAATTTGAAACAGATGACAGTGACTGTTATACAACACCGAGGCGGAGAAATTTGAGACTCCCATTGTCATTGGAGGAACAGTTAGAGGTGCAGAATGGCTGGAGAGCAGGGCACAACAAGAAGTCAGCCAACGCTCCAGTACTGACATGAGAGCCAGAAATGGGTTTAATTCAGGCCTGTGTCACATTTCTCTCGCTTCACATTTTAGCTTCACAGTACTGTGCAAAAAAAAATGAAATTACTAATAAAATGCCAAAGTGAAGTCCACTGACTATACTCCTTTAAAATGTCAGATGTCAAAATGTCAAATGCCCCTCGAGTACGACCTTAAAAATCAAAATGAAGGTTGAAACAAGCATTATCTAAGGACGTCGTCTGCCCTTATCGCGGGACCCCATCCAGCCTGTAGCCTTTAATTATTAATGTTAGAACGAGTGGCAGAAGAAAATGGCAGGTCTTCACCTGGAGGACAAAACCTTTTATTATATCTTTCTTTCGTCCGGTCTGTGTTCCTAATTCCATTTCTCTTTCTCTTTTTTTCTTCTCCTCCCCCTTTCTCCGCATGTCTCAAGTCAATTCGGTTCAGTTCAAAGGGTCTTTATTAGCGTGACCAACCCTGTGGCGACGCGCCAGCTCACTGAGAGGGAATGCTGTGATGAAACATCAACAAACCACAGGAATCACAGCACCGCTACGTATCAGGTGAAGAACAATCAACATGGAGATGAGAAAATCCATGTGTGTGTTATTTTGTGTGTGTGTGTGTGTCTGTGTGTGTCTGTGTGTGTGTGTGTGTGTGTGTGTGTGTGTGTGTGTGTGTGTGTGTGTGTGTATGCGCACAAGATTTTGTATTGTACGTTATAATCCAGGATTATGTATATTTAGCAAATATTTCATCAAGCATACACAACAGGTAAATGTGAGAAAGCTCTCGCCCACACATGTCTAGCTTGCTTTGACTGGCAGATATATTGCGTGTGCCATGCATTAGTCATGTCTGCAAAAGAGGACACATCCACAGCATGCCAAGCAGCTACTGCTGAAATCCCAGAGAGAGAAAGAGAGAGAGAGAAGGTCGTGATTGGTGGGACTCATTGACTGTAGCAGGGGATTAGCATCTGTGACATCACTTTAAGGTGTCTGATGGGAGGTTTTAAACCCTGAAGTTGGATTAATTGCCTTAGATACCAAAGCCAGAAATTCTCAATTTTGGCAAAGGCCCAGTGGCTGTGTGGAGCTGACTTGGTTTAAGCAAGAAGAAACCACCACTGCAGAGTGTAGTAGCTTTAGAAAGCTGCTTTAATTTGAACTTCAACATCCCCTTAATGGAGCAATCATTTTCTAAATCACCAGCGAGAAACACTTTGGAGAAAGTACAATTAGCTATTGAGACTGACTTACTGTGTAATAACTTTAGGTTTCTAAACAGGAGTTCAATGAGGGGTCAAAGTCCTGATGTGACACTGTTTCACTAGTCTGTACATCGATGCAATGTTCGGTTTCTTTTATCTGTCTTTCTGAAGAAGTGCAACATTAATTTTGATTGCTCTATACGTTCATTATGATAATTGTTTCCTTTGTATCTTCATGCTTTTTGGACCATCGCTGCTGTGTGATTGTTACAGCCACAGCTCGACTGGAGAAGTCGGTTAGCGTATTTCTCTGTCAATTTTTGTATTAAATGACCACCCTGTCAGCGCAAATGGAGTGCTGCACAACACACTGCTCAGTGTGTGTATGTTAGGCTACATAGGCCGAGATTGTTTATGTGGTTACAAATGTCAATATGATCTTGAATCTGGTTTTCTCATCTTCAGAGCAGTACAAATATGTTCTGGTTTAACTTCAGCTCACAGCCTTAAAGTCCAGGAGCCTATGTAGTGGCCATTATATAAACATATTAATAAATATACTATCCTTCAGAAGCAGTTGCAGCATAGTTCAACTTTTACAGTTAATGTTCTTTGATCTCAATATTTCAACCACTCACGGTACCAAAGGATAAATCATGTGCTGCGTATTGCATGTTACCTTCCTCGGTGACATTATGTAGAATGTACTATGGCAGCTCTTGTGAATCGTAATGTGGTAATGAGCACATACCGTCCACATAATAGCCTAATGAGCTCAACCGAGGGCAAACGCAGCTACACACTCTCACAAACATACACACACACACACTCCTGTCAAACATGCCCAGGTGGTCCCATATACGTGGTGTGTCTCAAGCCACCTTACCCATTAGAAAACCAATCATGTTCTGCACCTGTGCCTATCAACGGTTGAGCTTTGGAGCTGCGCTTGAAATCTGCCTTGTTTTCCTGCAATCTGCTTGGTTCTTGTCCTACAAATGCTCCATTTGTCATCGAAGAAAAATCATGAATACTACTGGAAAACCTGAGCAGCATTTAGTAGATTGTTTATATATTGAAATGAATGGTTTATGTCAGGCAGGTACATGTGTTTGTGTGTGTGTGTGTGTGTGTGTGTGTGTGTGTGTGTGTGTGTGTGTGTGTGTGTGTGTGTGTGTGTGTGTAAGAGAGAGTATGTAATAGATTGAGAGAGAGGGAAGCTAAACAGGGCACGGAAAGAGCACACAGTTTATGTGAACAGAATCACTTTCAACTCATAAATGGAGATGGTCACCAGAGGTCAACACCATCTCTGTGTTGTCACATTTGTTGTATAACAATAGAGGGGAGAGGGAGAAGTAAGTGACTGCTTTAAACATTATGGCAAATCCTGGGGTCAACACATGAGCATAAACGCCTGTGTGGTACAACACAATTTTAGGACTTATGAATAAACAGCTTCGTGACAGAATCTACAAAACAGCATAACAGCGGTAGTGACTGCAGAGTGTATGACCTAACAGGATTATTATACAGCGGTTGGTGAAATCAGCATAATATGATAAGTCTTAGCAGGCTAATGGCAGCATTCAGGGAACAATATCTGAACTTCACATAAAGCTGCGGCTTAGTCAGATCAAAGTTGAAGCTTGAAGAGCTGATTTTGACAAGCTGCCTGAGACGTGCTAAAATGGCCACTGAAATAATGCTGCACGTAACAATATGACTTTTCCTCTGGTCCCACTTTCAAGGGCTGTCATTTTATATTTTAAGTTAAAATGACCTTTCTTGTAAATATTGGATCTGGTAGGCCGTGCCTTCTACACCAGAGGGGAGCTTTGCTAAAATTCTCTCTTTTTTGGATACAAAAAAAAGCAGAATGAGTGTATCACATGGATATATGAAGGAGAACTGGATAACACGTTTAAAGATAATACCTAAGTTGTTAACTTTCTGCTGGCTGAGCTGGCCAACTTCCCGTTGGCTCCTAACACACATTAATGGGATGAAACTATTATATCAAATGGTCTTCAAGACTTCCTAAATGTTGCTGGAGCAAATAAATTCTTTCAGCGGGGTTAAGATGCTCCGAAAAATGTAATCACTGTTTTACAGCCGCTCCTTTTCCAATGATTGTGCATCTTTTTTAGGCCAGCGCGTGTTGGGATGATCCTCAACGCTGGCACTTGATACATCACATCAACAGTGCACTCAAAAATCAAGTAATCTTTGAATGCCGACTGTTTTGAGTATGGAACAGGGACACAGCTTTAGTCTCGCTAAACCCCTCAAAATATTCAAGTATGACAAAATTCAGACATGAGACACGTGACCTCGGTGACACTATATTAGCAAATGGCAGCCCTTTAATTATATTGGGCTGTATTTCATGTAATATTGCATTATTTATTTCATATTGAGCTCTGGGGCTGCCCGGTACTAAATACCACTGATAGGAGATGACACACTGACGCCTCCACCTGTCGATTCACCTTTCACCTGTCCCTCCACATGCATGATCACTCACACACACACACACACACACACACACAGTGTGCCATCCACCACAATCGCTTTCACACCACCGAGGGACAGAGAGAGGGAAGAGAAGCAGAGACAAATTGTAGTAGAAGAGTGATTAGAGTGACATCACACAAAATATGGGTGCAGAGGAGGGAGCGGTGGGTGTAGGGAAAAAATGAACAGGTGAGATGCAAGGAATGAGAACAAAGCTAATGAGACTACGAGACAGGACAGAAGCATAGAAATGAGAGAAGACGCGATGGGGAGTTGGCGATAAAGATGCAACGTCAGAGACACACAGTGAAGGCAGACAATGAAAATCAACACTGTTTCATTTGCATTCAAAAGAGAGAGTAAAGGGATGAGACGTATCCCTTAATGGTCGAGGAAAAAAGAGCGATGGATAGAACATGCCTGGAGGACATCACTATATTTAAACTCTACTATGCCATTATTTATTTATTTATCTCTCGCTCTCGCTCTCTCTCCCCCCCTATTTCATTGCTCCATTTGACAGACCTGAGTTTTAATAACATGCATATCTTTGTTCTTCTTCTTCTTCTTGATGAAGGGATAGAGATTGGGAAGACAATGCCGCAGGGGCCAGTGAAGACACAGTCTTGCTGGGTGAAGACAATCCCCACCGCCCCTTATGTATCTTCATCCTATCATCAGCATTCCCTCTGGCTTGAGTCCTCTCCCCTCCCTCATCCTGGGTAACCTCCTTCTGCCCCTCCTCTCCTCCCTCTCTCCCCCGTTGCCCGTCTACAAACCCCTCATCTTCATCTCATCAACCACTTTCTGCATCCACTATCATTCGGCCGCTTTTCTACTTCTCTGTAGAATCATTTTGGGAATACATCACGCCCTGAAGGTGTGCCGTAGAGCTGGAAATTATATTTCAAATCAATAGCAGGATATTAATATCAGTATTTTTCAGGTTACTATGTATCAAAATATCCATGCAAAATCACATATAAATAGTTAACCATGTCCAGCAATGGTACCCAGAGGACTATGACCAAAAAGAGTAACTAATGATTCAGTAATTAGTAATTAATGAGTCGTTACAAGTTTGTGCCGCTCAGCGAAGTTCAGAGTTAATCAGGAACAAAATGATTAACGTCATTCCGATTCACAGATGCATATGAACTGATTCATTATTATAGTGTCTTCCAGTTGCTCGTAGCTCCTCATTATCTGTTATATATAGTCTCCCATCAGAGTTATTCAGGAACTACTTATTAAAAGATATATATATATATATATATATATATATATATATATATATATATATATATATATATATATATATATATATACTAATACTACTAATACTATATATATATATATATATATACTAAGTCTTTTTGTGCACTCAATCACTTAGCAAGACCAGATGTCACTCTTTGTTAAAGAACTGGATACATTATTTTATTCCCCCCCTACACCCCCCCCCCTTCTTCTTTCCTCCAGCTCATCCTGCTGGTAACAACCCAATCCTCCAGCCTCTCTGGCATATTAACATGACAGCCGTCAGCACCTCTGTGCAGCGCGGCCTTTGCTCTGGGAGTCTGTAAGGATGCGTGGATGCCAGTGTATCTTCAAGATGTGTCATGGCATGTGGTTCAGTCAAGTGTGCTGAAGTTGTGAACGCAAGCACCCATGGCATGCATGAATACTTAATTCAAGAGTGGAAAGTTGTGTATTTTGTGCCGTTTGCTGCTCTTTGATTTATCTTACTTTACTTTTTACTCCACCACTTTAATTTGACAGCTGTAGTTACAGATAATATAGTATGCATAATAATAGAAGAAGTTTGCATAATAAGTACTGTTAACTATCTTAATTTTTTACTTTTTTAACTTACTTATATGGAACTTAGAGTCAGTGTTTTTAATTGTGACTATTTTGTGGTTAGAAAATGCTTCCAATGGAAACGGTTCACTGTAAAGTCTGTGAATCTTCCAGAGTAATTGGTACATTGTTTCTGGAAGGACACGATGCTGCTGAATTTTTAAAAGGTAATAATTCATTGCTGTGAGCACCACACTAACGCAGGGGAAGGGGAGAGGAAGCAGTAATCTCAGGGACGGATGTCTTGGGTGATCAAACTATCTTAAGCAACGTCTCTGAACATTTCCTCCACCACTGCTTTCTGCCTTGGTGAGCATCACCACAGCAACCAACCCCAGACAGGCCTCTGCCTGATATTATTTTATTGGTTCAATAAAGCTTGAACAGCGCACCGTTGCCTGCAATCAGCTGCTGTAACTAAAGATGTGGGCGCGTGGCAATGCATTTGTCTTCTGTGAATGAGTATAGAACACTTTGTGTGTCTACAAAATGTGTCATATATCACATTTAACGCTTCGCTTCACTCACCAGCCATTGTTGCAAATATCTGACGACCATGATGATTATCTCTCATCTATCACTTGTTTCTTTTTGCCATTTCGCGCTATCTTTCTCACTGTAACCGCAGTCAGTGACGCCCCCCCCCCCCCCCCCCCCACCACCCGCCCGCCCTCCTTACCCTCACCCTTAAGCCTGTAATCATGCGTGTGTATACACACACACACACACACGGATTGCAGATTTGCTGACACAAGGATATTCTTCCTTCCGCATGAGCCTTCTCCTCTAAGCTTCTGGTCAGGACAGAACATCCACACACCAGTAACAGTTTCAAGACTGAATTGCATTCTCTGAAAACCACTACACAAAGACATGTGCAAAGAAACAAACACACACACAGTAACACATATGCTCTATTTATTTTTTATTAGCCTTCACTTTTGCTGGAACCCTCCCCCCACAACACTTGCACACTTGCCCATAGCCGCCGTCTTTCCCTCCCTCGTTCCCTCCTGGAACAAAGGTGAAGGGCACAGAAAAGAGCAGATGAGGGAGGGAAAGAGAGGGAGAGTATAATGTTGATGTTTTTCAATTGGGTTGATTCATGGCTGGCTGTTACCATCATTTTAACATTTACTCCAGCGGGCTGGAGGAACCAGGGTGGACAGCTCAAGCCGGAGGGGGGGACAGAGAGCGGAAGAAGGAAAAGAAAAATGCCACAGCAACAGGAAACATGAAGTATCGGTGGGACACAATGAAGAAGAATGTAGCCGGGCTTTTAGGACGAAGACAACCCGGGCAGTGACAGATAGGAGAGAATGAAGGAATAAAGGAGTGAGTGGGAGAAAGATAAAGAGAGGCAGAGGGGGGAGCAGAGGGCGCTTAATGAATGTAAAGGCTGTAACAATGAGGTGAGGTAAATTGTCCATTAACTCAAGGGTTTCTCATGCGTGTGTGTTGCCTCACCATAACATTCCAATTTAGCAGGTTACACTCTGATGCTTCCTGGCCAGAGACATGCAAAGCGTCTTTAGGATACGGAGTTAGGCTGAAGTGAGAGAGAAGAGAGCGATTGAGGTGGACAGGTGGAGAGCAAGGAAACGGCGGGAAAGTAAGAGAGCAAGATGGAGGAAATGTAGTGGTGAAGGAGAGATAAGGGGAGAAGATAGCGAAGCCGGAGAGGGAATATTGAAAGTGGAGAAAGAGAGCAATAGGGGACGAATGGTTAATTCAGCTGGTGAGGAGGAAATTCACAGGGGGAGGGAGATACCATCAGTTCTTCAGATACGGAGGGAGACAGCCACTGCAGAGGGACCGGATCGAGATTTCAATACAGACTCGAAGGGAACAGAGAGCACCGCATTATCACACAGCAAACAACACAATTATTAGTTTCGAAAGGCCCTGAGAGAGAGAGGAAGAGAAAACAAAGATTGAAGCCGGGAAGCTATGATGCTCAACAAACGACACAACAATTTGGTGGCAGAAAGGAGCAAACTGGATGGGAGGTTAATCCGTTTTAATTGGTCTGTGCAATCACAGGGTGCGAGGAGGAAGATAATGACGGGAGAGACGAAATGACTTCTCACTCTGATGTGGCCTAACAGGCTAAATTGAGTCTGTCACATCAATGTCATTTAAGTGATTCAACAATGGATATCAAATGTCACATATCAATTAATTTTTAATGAGTTGAACAAGTGCGTGCGCAGCAATAGATAAGGCACCTCATGCTACAGAATATTTGCACACCGCAGCGTTTAACGCGAGAGATGGCAGGAATTTGGCAATGTTTCCATCCCGCAAACCAAACACAAAGGGCACCTGTCATTAGCACTTATAATGAGTCAATTTGGATTCTAAGTAGCTTGTAGTGCCGTGCCAGGAAAAGCCACACGCACACACACACACACACACACGCACACACACAGATACACACACTCCTTTAGCACCTTAGCTCCTAGCATGAGCAGAGCAATACTTTCTGTAGGAGGACAACATTTATATGGCTACAGCTGCCTGAGTAGTTTTGACAAATGTCAAGTCGAGATGATGAAACACGTCGGGACGTTTGCAACCGTTCAGTTCATCCAAGGTTACTACAATGTGTGTTTATGAATTCATGTGTCTGTGCCTCTCTCTGTGCCTGTGTGTGTGTGTGTGTGTGTGTGTGTGCGTGTGTGTGTGTGTGCATGTGCTTCTGTAAATGCATTTAGATGTTGCCAATGTGTGTAGGAAAGGAAGACAGACAGACACACACTGTATAAAAAGGATTAGCTCACTATTATGGAGGAGCTGTCAAATGCCTTTAAGACCAAAACACATTCCCCCTCCCATCTCCCTTTAACCGATGTTGCTTAATCTCCACCCAGATCCGCCTCAGAAAGATTTAAGGGCTGTTACTGATTCTTCTAATGCTTTCAAATGAACCCTATGCTCTGACATGTATTCAGTTAGCAAGAAAGAAAACTTAAAGTGCATAGCAAACAACATTGAAAGAAAGGCATAAAAACTGTGTGTTTCACCCTGAGTGGTGTGGGGGTGGGTCAGTTATGCAGCGGGTTATTCATAACTAGCAGTCTGCCATACTGGAGGCTATCCAGCTTCAGTAGAGTGTATTAGCTGTTCACCAGGCCGGGTTTCTAATCACACCACGGCTGCACATGGCTGCATGGGCTTTCGCGGTGCTGGTTCACATTCTCCCCCTTGGGGGAATACTGGGTTAATATTCCAACTGCCTATGGATGAGTTATGATTTGGAGTCGAAGTGCAGGGAGAGTTGTGTAATTTGGCGCTATCGTTATCAGCAGTACTCAACATTATCGTCAGTTTGTTTCCGTCAACCTACAAATCCTTACAAACTAGCATTACAGTGAAAGTCAAAAGAGATTAATGGTTTTCTTAATGTACTGACAAGAACGTATCATTATAGTAGTCCACAACATAATTGGTGGGTACTTTGAAATACTGAGCAACAGATAATATAGTAGAGGTGATGATCTCTGATGTTTGCATGGTTCACTTCAGCTTTGCGGAAATTTATTTTTAATTTGTGCCACCATTTATTTTTTTCATCAGTGCATGTGCGATTAGATGAACACAGGGGTTAAAATGATGAATGCAAGCGGAAAAACTTGCAGGACCTTTCAGTGCAGTAAATGATCGTAGCCACAGTTCTTCATATCAACATGGCCTCTTGGTCTCTAATGAGCTTCACACCATCAGCTTTGCTTTGCTCGAAAGCAAACATTGCTCATGTGTATTCATGATATGCCAATATGTGCCACTTCAAAAGATTGTCCGGTTGGCACTTTGAAGAGAGTTGCTCTCTTCTTCAAAAGTCAGCCCTCTCTCTCTCTCTCTCTCTCTCTCTCTCTCTCTCTCTCTCTCTCTCTCTATATATATATATATATATATATATATATATATATATATATATATATACATATATATACATATATATACATATATATATGTGTGTATATATGTGTATATATATGTGTATATATATGTATATGTATGTATATATATACATATATACATATATATATATATATATATGTATATATATACATATATACATATATATATATATATATATGTATATATATATATATATATATATATATATATATATGTATATATATATATATTAATATCTGAGTTACAGTAGCTCTCATTTGGCCTAGCCTTCTGCACCTGTATCGCTGCCAGGACTCTAGCTTTATTTACCGTAAAGATTTCACACCGATAAACACAGCAACTCAACAGCTGCCATGCACACACACACACACACACACACACACACACACACACACACACACACACACACTGGCACTATCCGATTTTGGCTTGCGATCAGAGCAAAACAAAACACAACTGTTCTGGGCTTGGATGCTTGTTGGATTCCTGTCTTTCTTTTTGTCAATTGTTCTCGCCCAACACACTCATTTCTGATTGCTTTCCCTCCGTCTTCAATCATTTTTCTGCTGAACCTGAATGTTCCTGTGAGAAAGCACTGGCCGAGGTGGTCGGAGATGGAGGGCAAAGGGAGGATAGGGAGAGAGTTAGCTCGCCCCTCCCTCCCTCACTATCTCCTCCACGTTCCTGACGGCTAATCGATGTGTTTGGGTTTCCCCCTGTGGCTGTGGCCCAGCCGCCTTGAAAGGTGAGCCCAGCAGAGCTCTCGCCTCCGTCCATGAGGGCACGGAGAAAACCAGCCATCCTAAACCTAGCAGATTAACTCGCCACTGGAGGACTTTACAACTTTCTGCTGAGCTATCGCTTCTCTCCCCTACACCCTCCTCCCCCCTGCCTCCAACATCCCCTCACTAAAAAAGCCTTGGAGGATGGGGTTGGACACACACACACACACACACACACACACACGCCACTTTATTAGCATATTTTGGAATTCAGGTTTTCTCTTAAAATTAATTATTGTACAACAATGTTTTAATACCAAAGCCTTTGAGGGAGAATAAATCCAGTTGCTGTGGTGTCCCGTGAAAAGGATCCCTACAATATCTGCTTCAGAGCAACAAGTGAGATGGATACATGGTGGCAGCATTGATGATGACCCACAGCTAAGCATTCAGGTGACACACACATACACACACACACACACACACACACACACACACACACACATTCAAATCATCCAAATGGTGCATTGATCTCTGCAGCAGCATGGCTCGACAGGTCTGATTGCCGAATGAAAACAAAGGCTGCATGTACAGTGTTGACACACACCATCACTCAAAGAACGCCTGCGGTCACAATGATTACCTGCTGTATGTAAATTGAGCAATAAGGCTGGTTATCCCCTTATGAGAAGCAATTGTTATTATCGTGGACAGGATATCACCGCCAAGTGCCACTGGCCAACTGCTTGCCACTGATTATCTCCCTTTGAAACTAGATGGCCAAATTGGAAAATGATGTTATCATGGGGCCGAGGTTACACAGATCTTCAGGCAGTGCACATGATGGCAGTGCCTTTTGTCTAATTTTTTCGAAGCGGGCAAAGGTCTGACATTGTTGGGTAAACAATGAATCCTCCCTGGGGAGACATATAACTGGTAATTACCCGAGATGTGTTTTACAATATAACACGCCTGACATCTTATTTTTTAGCATCTTACGCAGATAATTCCTAACTGTATCATTAAAGCTGCTGTATTTAATGTAAAAGGGGTCATTTGTAATTCTGACACGGACAGTTATCATCTGACTCTGCAGCTCTCCTTAGCATCTTTAGCATGCTCGGCATTAGCATCTTTGAGCTCATCGCTTCGGCTTTACTGGTGTGGGTAACTCTCGCACCTGGTGGATAATACCTCAAATCCATTCCTGATCCACAATTTGCTCACTAACCCCAATTCATAACTGCTTTAATCCAGCATCTTTTAAGTAAGACACACAATATGTTGCGTCCCACCTTATCCCTCTGACGGTCTTATATCATCTTCCACTCCTGACCTGCAGACACGAGGCTGATTGCAGGTGCTAATAAGCTGGCGTCACCTGTGTGGACCCGCAGATGATCTGCTCTCTCAGCCTGTTCCTTCAGATCAAAGTCTGTCTCAGGAAATTAGTCTGAAATTGCCTGTGCAGCTCAGCATGATGGCACACAATACATTGATTCTGGCATACACCATATAGAGTAAACAATGACCGCCTGGCAGAATACACATATCGAGAGCTCGCACACCCCATGTTTGGAATTCAAAGGAAATATTAACACACACGGCAGCAAAAAACTCTCTTGAGAGATCTTGACACAGACGGAAAAACGCCTACGCAACATTCATATTACATATATAAGCGTGGCATACAAACACATGTACAAATGCTACATCAAATATTTATGTATACACAGACACACAACACGCTCACGTGAAGAAAAAAAAAAGCTCCGTTACAACATTCTTGTAGTATTTTCAATTATTGTGATAACATATAGCATTTCTGGGTTTGGTGAAGGTGAAAAATCTCCGCACCGCGAGGAGGTTCAGGGAAAAGCACAAGAAAAATGGCTCGGGGTTTAGACTTTGATTCCTCAGCAAGTGAGCAGCTCAGGAGGACTTGAAATAAACACTGGTCAAACAACTCTGTGGATTAAATCAAGTACCACTGGAGCAGAGACAAGAATTGTTTTTCATTTTAACTGAGCTTCTTGGATGATGTGCTGTTTTTGTTTAGTGCAAGGGAAGTAGAGAAGTGTCGCCCTCAGGAAGGCGTCAAGTGGTTGAAAGACTTACTTTGCTTTAGTGAAGCATTTTTACTTTATGTCACACACACCTCCGTGTGAGCTGAACTACAGTCAACACTTCTTTCCCTGGGTGTCTGATTTAACATTATACACCGCTAATCTGAAAGTTATACACCAAAAAGGCACTGATGCAGATAATATTGTAGTATTTTGTGACATCTCTGCGTGTGGTTGCAGTGGGGGGCATTGGTGGGGGGTTGTCATCGCAGCTAAGTTTTGATGTGGAAAAAAATGCTGCCACATATTTCAGACCCACCACACATCAGTGGAAATATGAAGCCCATGCAAGCACAATGTGTAAATTCATCACATCTGTTATGTTTTTATTTTTTTGTTATGATGACATGGCCCATTTGGAGTATTATGTTTCATTGAGCCAATTACATATGCAGCAGTCTAAAATCAAGCAGTAGCTCATAATCAACTGCCGCATCACCATTTGGATCGAGGCGGCTGAGCTGGAACGGACTTGTGTGTTAATACTTCTGACTGGTGGAGCTGATGAACAGACTCTTGACTCACAATCTTAAATGCCAGTGTTGTGGAGACAATGAGACGCGACAAAACATCGAAATTTGGCCTCAGATAATATTTCAAGAAGAGAAAGCAGAGATGGCATCTTTTGTATTCAAGACACTAAATTAAGCTTTATTAATATACACTACATAAATTTAAACCTAATCTGCATGTTGACATGTTTACATCATGTATAGAAAGCGGTCTGTTACATTAGTCATTCAATATTATTTCCAGTATATTTGCACTCTGCACCACAGCACTACTGTATTTACAATTTACAGAAACAGCCGGACTTATATACACTGTTTATTGTAATTATTATTATTATTTGGGCTTGTTGTTGTTAATAGTTTTATTATTATTGTGTTGATTTAATGAGTGTTGTTGCTGTTGTTGTTATCATGTCTTTCAGTTTGTTCATTGAAACTGTACTACAACAAGATAACAGTGCAGCAGATCTTATAACTTTAGTTTAATAAGCCATTTTTTTAGTTGTCTTTAGACACAAGAAGAGGAACAGTATAAAGTGCTAACCTCTAATCGCTAATGTGACAAAACTGAGCCAGAAATCTTGGTGCAGTCACATTTTTCTTAATGTGTACATTAAGAAAATTACAAAAAATCTGCCTACAATAACCTTAAAAATAAATCAAGAATTAAAGCACTTATGTCTCAGTCGGGTTCAGCAAAACATTACTCCTGTTCTCAGATCTTTACTGGCTTCCTGTTTTTCAAAGACTTGATTTTAAGATATAGCTGTGGGTTTATAAAGCACTGAATGGTGCAGCGTTCAGCTGTTATGAATTACAGCAGGGGTGTCAACTCATTTTAGTGAAGCGGCCACATGCTGCCCATTTTGATCTCAAGTGGGCCGGACCAGTAAAATCACAGCATAATAACGCATCATTAACGACAACGTTTCTCTATGTTTATATCATTGGTGAAGGTTTTTAGATGATAAACTCTATTTTAAGGTATTTCAACAATTAACTAGAAACATAAAGACCAAAATTTCATTTCAGTATGTTTGACACCCGTGAATTACACACTTGGAACAAAACTCACAGAAAACCTGAGGTGTGCGCTGCTATTTTATTTTGTTTTATTATTTTTACAATCTTGTTGCGTTTTTATTCAAATAGCCGTTTATCTCCTGTTTTATGGCCTTTTGTAAAGCACTTTGAAATACTGTGTTGTTAAAAGGTTCTCTAGAAATAACGTTGAAGTGCTATATATCAGCAGGCTGCCCTTTGGGCCGTTAACAGGTTTAATTAACAAATTGTTGAAAGACCCGGGTGACTAATTGAAAAGTCCAAAGTCCCCAATGGATGACAACTTCATGCTAATGAAATTAACATTTTACTGCTTATTTAAGAAAGGACAATGCATCAAGTATTTCAAAGAAGATTTTTTTTTGACAATTTTTTTTTTTTAAATATGTGTAAATTATATCTGCTTCTGGTCTAAGTCCCTAGAAAATGACAAACCATTACAGCACATTTCACAGGAGCATTTTTCTATAAATCATGACGAGTGAATTGGTGCGTCATGAAGATCGCTGACCGTTTTCTTCCGCATAACCTTCTATTATCTTGAATAAATAAACCAGTCTTGTCTTTTTGAGGTATAAGTTTGATAAATCAAAACTTTCTTTGATGCACATGTTATTGAAAACATATACACATGTTAGATATAGATATGAGACTGAGTAAATGCATTTAGGCGGAGTTCATTGGGCTCCTGCTTTTTTCACGTCTTCAGTTAAACAAACAAAATGTATGCTGGCCTTTTCTGTTAGATTAAATGTTATAAAACATGATTGTACTGCAGGTATAAATGTTAAATAAAAGACTATGGAAGAAGTTCTGCAAATGTATTTGTCAACCCTTATAAAATCTCCTGCAACCCACCTGCAGGTCTTGATCCACTCTTTGGGAATGACTGCTCGAGAGTCTGTAGAGTTGAGTCGAGTCCAACATATATATTAATGGAGAGAAGCGATAGCTGTAGATATCGTGATGAGTGCTATTATTACACTGTCAGGGAAGCTGCTGCTCGGCAGGAGCCACAGTGAAACATTCAAATGTAGAATAGATTCACTAGACCAAGGCTGACAATAGTGTTACCTGAAGGATTTTTGAATGATTCTTCACACAGAAGCAATTATTGGACAGGAGTGGATGAACAGTGCAACACTGCTTGCAGAGCGCTTCACTTTATACATGTAAAAGAAAAGACATTGCCCTTTTACTCTGGCAGCACTTACTAATATGTGGTTTCCAAATATCTTCGCAAAAAGGTTCACCAAACAGATGCACTCCACTACAGTTTAAAATTGTTTATACTGTTGACTAATGATAATGAAACTGCTGATCACAGCAGTCACTCCTATAATATCCTCTCACTATCCGATCTCAAAATAAAATAACAAGAAAATTAAACCATTTTTTTCTTATTTTGCTGCTTAACTCCCACACGCGTCCTCGGGGGTCTGCACACAGGTTTGATCAGTGATTGCAGGATGACATCCCCCGCTGAGTCTCCATTTTCCAGCTGCGCGCTTCGCCTGCTCAGTAACTGATTAGATTAAAAGGTGCGCTCTTTCACTCTGAAACTTTCAGATACATGGGCCGACACCATTGGACAGATAAATATGGTTATTACCCATGAGGCTGTCAACGATTTGCAAGTAAACAGTGTCGTAAAATACACCTCAAATTTGAGCTAAGTGCTTTGCAAAGTTCTGTGTTTGTCAGACTGTTAATATATACAAAGTTTAGCAGTCAAACTATTGACTCTCTGCCTGGGATAATTATAAAAAAATTGCTCTCATCTGTATAATTGAATAAATAATGTTACGGCTGCCTACAAACTAGCTTCCCCTTTTGGTGCAATAAAGGTTGCATTTCATTGAATACAACAAGTGAATCAGACAAGCTGGACCGCAGCTGAAGTTTAAAAACAGAATGAGTGACATGAGCAAACCCTCTGGTAAGAATCAAGAAATTGACATAGAAATAATGAGCAGTCATGCCACCATGAAAACAACACGCAACACTACCCAGTATGCCTTTCGCCAGCCTCGCCACATTCTCTCGGGGACACGTCCTGACATGACCTCAAATCAAGCCTTTCAGCTTTTGTCACGACACTTACACACTCGCACGAGGCGGTGGCGATCTAGCGGTGGAACGTTATAGCTGTGACTTTCTCAGCCTGCGCCAGCCGGCTGATTAGGACAAGCCGGGTCAGGACTTAGCCTCAGACTGTATTACAACTACACTGATAGAATAATGACCTTTTCTACTGATGCTAATGCAAAAGAGTGTCACTGCTTCCTTTAGTGTTGTCCCGGATGTATCTCCTGGGTGTATCTCGTGAAGCACTAAATAACTAGAAACAGTAACAGTACACATATACAAATGATCACACTTCCATCCGGTTCCCACATATTGTACACATTTCTTTTATCTTCTTGCAATCCAATCTTAATGACTCCATTAACTCAGAGGCCATTAGCTGCATTCACTTTATGGCCATCCAAACTGCCCAGGCAGGAGCACATTATGGAAAGGGCATGTGTGTCCTAATGTCCATTTGTTGTCATCCCCCTCGCTCACACACACTCACTACCTCACACACTCACTCACTCATTCAATGTATCCCCCCCGAGGCCAGCTTGCCTTAAGCAAGCAGGAGTGGACAAACGATAAGCAAGCAGCCATCTTTTGTGCTCCATTAGGCAATGAGGAGCAAAGGTTTAGTGCAGGCTGCAGTGCCTCGCGCTGGTGGTCAAGCGGTGGAGAAGTGCTGCTCAGTGATAGAAGAGATCTCGTATCCCAAATTAGCCCTGCTCGCGTTGGAGCAGAGGCTGTCTGAGACACTTCAGGGGTGAACTACCACGCAAGAGGCGGCATGGGGCATGATAGCAGATGCCAGTCACAGTAAATTATGGATTCAGCGTTGATCACAGTCTCACAATTATCGTTTCCTGCGATAACACCATAAATATACAACTACCTGTTGGAGAAGCGTTCCCTGCTACATTCGGGCTGAGTTAGAGAAATTACAGCTACTGATCACCTTTAGAGAAAGAACAGCTGTTCCCACCAAAGAACTGCAACATGATTAATGATGCAAACAAAGAGGAAATGTGTTTTTGCCTTAACAGTAAGTAGTGAATCATCAAGGAACGCTACTGTGAATTGGAAACAGCAAATACAAATCTGCACAATGCAATTAGAAAATCCAACCCCGAGGGATGATGGGACCATTGATCTGAAAGGACCTAACTGGTAGCAAACAGGAACTTTGGGAAGCTCTGAAACCCAACATGAAAGATTATTTCATGAACCGTGTGCATCTCTGCTAGGATTTAGATCAAGTCGAGTGAAATGATTGGAGCATACTGTACCAACACAGTATACTGTTGCTGTGAAAAGCACTTAAAAGGGGAAACCAAATGACAGGAACTCAGAACTGATCATTTGGCTCATCGAGTCCATATTGCCCTTTCTGTTTCTGCATGTCTAGACACACTGAGCAGAGTGTATGTGCCTCAACATGGATGCTTTTCGACTGGAGCTGAACTGGTTCTACTGAGTGACTCATACAGTTACTTTTTGACTTCGGGGCTCAGCTGGGGAGGGTCTGGGGTCAAAGTTCATTTGGCGTCACTGAAGCAAATACACTGCATGACATGGACATGAAAGCTCCACTAGATGACAAATGTGCTGCACAGGAACAGAAAGTGAAATGAATGGTTGCCAACTTGCAGTGGTTTGGGGCTATTTTAAGCTGCATGTTTGTGCCGTGTGTCATATTTCATTGATTTTGTTTTGTGCCCTCCGCTCCGGTTTGTTATTTGTGACTCTGGTACTATAACATCACATGCTAAATGCATCTTTTCTATTTCCTGCTCCCAGCTAATCTTAAGCTCTGCAGGCAAATGGTTGCTCCTGCTGAGAGGAGAGAGGAGATATTGTTTATTTCGTAGGAGGGGGTTTGAGACCAGACTAACCCTGATATTACCTCGCTACTCCGGGAGCAGTGGGTTTCAGACGGCTGTACTTTACTTCCGCTGAGCAGAACTGGACAGCGGTTTCCGCTGCCTGCTTGTTTTTCCATTCTCCAGAGGGGTGTGAGACCATTTATCAGCTACCAGAAGAACACGTATCGATGTGCAACACAGCCTGGGAATTCAGCTTTTATTACACTTTAAACTGCAAGGTCAACTTGGCAGGAATCTGTGTCAAAGCTGTCAAGCGTGGAAACATGAAACAAATAGCCCACGCAGAGGATGAGGTGTAAAACACCAAGATAAGGGGCAGACGTCTCACTGAGAGAGCCTTTGGTTTATGTTTACACATGTGGAATCAGGTAATAAACTGAGAGGTTCCTCTGTGTGTGTTTTGTCCCTTTTGTAACTGACATTAACAACTGGAGGAAATACAAGGCGAGTCAAAATTGATGTCACATGATTGAACATAATGACGACATACATCAATTTAGGGAGAAAACCTGGGCAAACATCATTTTTCCCTCAGCGCCCCTTTGTTTATGGCCACTTGTCATATTCAAAGTCACGCCATGTCTTCCCACTTTCCCTCAGCGGCGGGGGAGAAGACTTGTTGTGAAGCATTGGCCCTTGTGAGAGTGTAATGTAGTCAGTGCTGTCATGCCTTTGATGCCATCATATGCCAGTCCTCCTCTCTTCTCTGGGTTTTCTGACAGTGACAAAGGGGATCGGCAGCAGTGTGTTATCAGCGTGCAGCTGCAGTAATCGTATTATTTAGTAATCTTAATTCTGAGAGGCTGACCAACAGTGTGAACAAAGCGGGGTCTTACTAAGCCCATCAGAGTGCTCCCATGGAGCAGAGGTCTTTTCCTGCTCCGCGGCCCCTTCAGACCCACACCCTCCCTTCTCTCTCTGTTTCTCACCCTCCCTCCTCCATGTGTCCTCCTCTCTGTTGCTTTCTGTCTCCCCCTCTCCTCTCTCTCTCTCTCTTGTATGCTCTCTCCAACATGTTTCTCATTCTCCCTCTCTCGCCGCTTTTTTCCTTCATTTTTTTTCTCCACCGTACCAATATTTCTGTCTCTGTAACGCTCTGAGCTGGGAGTTTGTGTAATGGCGTTATTCACAGTTCATTGGTCTGTTTGAAGGGACTATCTTGATTGAGCGTCTCCCGGTGCAGGGCCTGGTGACTGTGGGAGTGTATAAAGATGTGGATGTGTCCACGGAGATAGATGGGCTTAGTAATATGCAGGACATTTCAGAGGCTGGGTTTCAGTATACGGTTTCATCCAAGGCAACACAAAAGGAGATAAAAGGAGGCTGAAATTATATGCAGCCGGGGTGTAATGCTCAGGGCATTAGATGTGAAATGGAGGCAACAAAGACCTAGTAAGGGAATCACAGTCATTCCCATTAGCTGGTTCACCCTCTTCAGCCCCTTTCCATCTCACCCTAATGAATGCAAGTACACTGACACAGAACCCAAAACTGCTCTGAAAAGCAAAAATACTCACTACTAATTAGTTCAAATTAACCCCAGGACCAATATGTAGGCACACACACACACACACACACACACACACACACACACACACACACACACACACACATCCAAGGAAAGACCCCTCCATCGCTTTTTGACACTCCTCTGATGCTGTTGTAAGCTTGGCTGTAAGATCAAAATCTCTTTCTTTGGCCCACACACACACACAAATACACACACACACGCACAAACACACACACATGCTCAAGTTGCCTGGAGCAGAGGAAGCACAGGAAAGCAAATCCGCTGTGAAGACACCATAAAACCAACACTGCAGAAAGACAGACCCCGTCCGTGTTTCTGCATACATGAGCAAAATACACGCTAATGACATGCAGAGTGCATCTGAACACACACACACATAAAAAGAGAGAGTCCTACTTACAGAATGAATCAGACGGTATCAGATGTGCTGTGCCATATTATCGCTGTAGTAGTGACTCAACACAGGCATGGAGATGTGAGACCACAGGGGCGGAGGGCACCGTGGAGGAGTCAGAGTTCACACTGTGTCGTTGGGGGGTGAGGACGCATAGAGGGAACCTGGAGGAGTCCAGTGTTTATACTCGGATGGAGAAAATAATCCCTTTCGAGCAAGGCAAGAAAAATCAACAATTGATGAAAGGAGAGGTTCAATTCTGTGCACAAAGAAGGCGAGGGATTGATTGGTCCGCAGTTTTTCTTTTCCCGATCTCTAACTTTGAGAAAAAAAGTGAAAAATACAACAACAGCCCATCCCCGAAGAGGGGGGAAATTAGTCACTTAAAATGGGGCCCCACCTTTCCTTTTATGCTGTCTGTGTTTTGCTTTCTTCTGTCTGCCCACCTCTTGTTTTTGTCTGGATTGCAGAGGGCCTATGAGCAGAGGAACCACTGCATCAGAAAAACAATCACCTCGCCAGACGACGAGAGAACATAAAGGAGTAAATGACAAGCAGATGAAGGGGAGGATTTCCGACACCTGCTCTCTCCCTCTGTTTCTCTGCCTGCCTCTCTCTTTCTCTTTCACTCTCCAACCTGTATTTCCTTCCTCGTAACAGCGTCCTCACTTTTTAGTGCATGGGCTTGCCAAAGTACTGACTGAGGTGGATGCAGATGAGGTGAGATTCTCCAGAAGCTCCGAGCACAGGGATGTTCCCCTTCTTTCTTTCTGTCTCTGCTTTCTTTTCTTTCACTTGGTCTCTTCCTCGTACACTGCATAGAATGACAATGAATTGCAAGCTGTCCACTGTGCCGGCACTGGGTGTCTGCCTGGCTCTCTGCCTGACACTTGGAAAAGGCTGCGTACCCGTCTTCCTGTCTGTCTGTCTTCCTGTCTGTCTGTCTCACTGGCCTCAGAGCTTGTCTGTCAGTATAGCTGTCTGTTTACCAGGCCGTCTTTCAGTCTGTCGTCCTGCCAAACTCTAAGATACAGGCCAGTCTGGTGGTGCAGGGGGGGCATAACCCGACTCTCCTGCTCAAGTGCCCCCCCTGGTGTAAATCCTGACCCTCCCCATCGCACTAACTAGCCTCCAACACTGCCCAGGTAAATTAGAAAGAGACGCTAAATCTTCTTATTTCTCCTTCTACCTGTTTCCTTCTATTTCCTGTCTATTTTCCCCCTTCTCCTCTCCTCAGTCTCCTTACTCGTTATCTATTCTGGACGGTCGGTCCCTCCTCTCGCGCCGTCACTGAGGAAGGATGAAGAAGAATGGTGCTGCTTCATAATGTATTTCACCGCAATGTGTGAAAAAGAAAAAAGAAAAAAAGTGTAGGATAAAAGGGAGGGTTTCTTTTGAAATTGTTCCTTTAAAAAAAAGAGAGAGAGAAATCCCTCCTCCCCCAGAACAAATCAGAATAGGGACCCTCTCGAGGGGGGATTTTCAATTACTCGCTTTTGCCCACGAGCCAATCTGTAAAAGCGGCCCAGCTCTGAGGTGTGCACGAAAATGTCGTAATCTTGAGAGGATATCCGGGCGATAAATCCAGACATGTCTGAAAACTTCATACCTTTGCTCAAGCATCCCTGCAGCCTATTTCATTTCAGATGAAGTCCAATGATGAAGCTCACACGTATGCTCAACAGGTTGATTGTTTTGTTGTAGGTCAACTCCTCCGAGGTCTGCCGCCCGCTGCGTTCCTCTACTTCCTGTAGACAGCTCCTGGTTTCTCCGTCGAGCTTGACCAGCCTCAACCCTGCAGGTTCAGTCCTCGCTGGGAATGTTCGAGCTGATGGCTGGAGATGGTGGAGGAGGTTAGGTGTGGAAAGCTCGTCGCTGGAGGGTGAATGTTGGCTTCCATGTTGCCCATTTGGTTTCCATCCCTGCAAGGCTTCAGATCTGGAAGGAGAGGAAGAGGAGAGGCAAAGTAGAGGGGTGAGAGAGGGAGAGTGCATGAAAGGTTAGTATGGTGACATTTGTGTCACTCTGCCTTATCACGTATGTCATTCTCCTCCTCGTCACACTCCACCCTGCCTGTCGTCCTGCTGTCTATTCCGTCCTTGTCACTCTTCCTCCGACTTTGCTGCTTGTTTGCTCCTTCCTCCTCTACTTCCTCTTTTTTTGATTTGATCGCGTCTCTCTTCTTTCCCCTATATCCAATCATATATCTACACATCGCCTGCTTTCGTTATATCATTTCTCCGGTGTTATTCTATAATTCCAGTGTGGCTATCCATCACACTCCACAGTATCCAAGATGCATGTGATGTGATGAAGGGCCGGGGAGGGGCCTCTGACTGGTAAATGTGCCTGAGGCTGTCCAGGCTCAAAGTATCAATGCAGGTACAAGAAGTCACACTTGACGGGTGAAGACATCCTGGCATAGGCTGTCATTTTAAATTGAAATTCAAACTAGCATACGAACTTGGGAAAACATAAAACATTTGATCTGTTGGGATGTATCAGAATTTGAAATACTGCGGTGCAGAAGTGCAATGGGATGTGCGTTGTAATCCAGTGGGGTCGTTTCTAAAACAAACTGTCCCTCTGATCCGCTGCATGCCCTGCTGCCCTCAGTGAACTGTCATTGCTCTTTGCGCTGATGTAAAAAGGAAATGAGCGACATGAGAGCTGTGCTGAATGGATAATCATGACACCATCTCAGAGGTAATTGGAGGAAGCGTTTGTTTCGGATTCAACACCATAGATGAAAAAAAGGTGTGGGTGTTTGCAAACTTTGTTCGTCGGCAGCTTGTCACTGAAGGGAGGCGGCTGGGGCCCCGTGAATGTATGAGACTGTTAATTCTACGGTGTATTTTATGACATGGGTACATGTGTTTGCGTTCAAACAAATTACATGTCGGTGAGAAGTTGAGTTGCAGCTCTTGTATAGACAGGCCTCACTTTGTCTCTCAAACTAATAGGACGGCGGTAATAGTCAGCTGATGTTTCTGTATTGACACAATATAGGCATCATGGTTGGGATTTGGATTTGGATTTTTGGATTTGTTTGCTTTTGAGGTTTTTTTTTTACATTATTTCTTTTAGATTTCAGGAAAAATGCAAATACTATAATCTTTTGTATTCGTCATCAAGCAGCACTGTATTGTTTGAAAAATGTTACTCTACATACTGTATGAATAAACAGAAAGAAGAGGATGGAAAGATGGAAAATGTCCTCATTAAGAAAAGGCGCAAGTGTTCAATGTTTTTAAACAAACAAATATAAGATTTGGAAATAACACAGACTAAGATTTTCAGACAGCATTTGAGAACTCTGTCGTAACGTTGAAATTTGATCATGCTCACTTGCATTTAATGTATGCAAATATAGATTAATACATTTTTTGTTTTTTACACTTTGATGAATAGTTCATTTCCGTGATGCACGTTATTACATGTGTGTACCTTTACATTGTGCCAAAACATTCTCAGCTTTTCATCCCTCTCCATCCCTTCAGACTAACAATGCTCCAGGGAGACAGGTATGCACACAAAAACAACAGATGGCAACACTACTGTTGAGCCTGAGCTTAAACCTGAGTTTCTTGTTTTGTTTTTTTCTTTCCTCATAATTGTAACGCCGTTTCATAATAAAAAAGATTGCCTACATCTGAAAATAGCAGCAGGATTAAAAATACTAACAGGTAGTCTCGCTTCTGTTACCATGCAACAGTTTGCACCTGTTGCATAAAAGTATAGCTTTTAAAATCTAATCAAAAAGCTCCCATATAATACCGTCTTAATTCAAAGCAGCACAAACAAAGCATACATGGCTTTAAACATAAAGCCATGTATTGACATAAGGACTCTTTTAACAGCACAAAGCAGAATCATTAAACAGGTTTAGTGACATTTTCCTTTTTTCCAGTTTAGCTAGATGATGGTCTATTTAAAATGAAAAATGTGAGGCCATTCAGTGTATCAGCTCTAATCAATAATGCTGTGTAGATAGACGTGACCCTCCTGTGGCACCCACATCCTCCAAGGCCCATTTACCATGAGGCTGTGCGTGTGTGCGTGCGTGTGTGTGTGTTTTTGTGAGTTCGCACATTGGTAAATAGGGCTCAGTGTCTGTATGTGTGTGAGTGACACACGTGTGAAAAGATGTAGGTGGGTGTGAATTGGTGTACAGAAGGTAGATCAGCAAGGAGTGCAAAGAGGAAGGTGCATGTCAAGCGAGAGACAGCGTGCGTCTCTGTGTGTGTGTGTGTGTGTGTGTTTGTGTGCGGGCATGTACATGACACAGCTGTCATGCCTGCAGCAATTAATCACATTGATCCACTTCATAACCTTTTGTTCTACAGATCCCACACACTGAGGCTGAACACACACCTCTGCCCTCTCTGCATTGTGGCACAGACGCACACACATCAAACGCTATCAAAATGATTGACACAGACACAGAAATAGCAACCCCTTTACTCACACATACAAACACAGCCTCTGCATTCATTCCCAGTGTCAAGACAAGAGACTGAAACGTCTTCGATGTGTCTGAATTCAAACAGAATGTGGAGAGGAGCTTGAAGAGACAGAGAGGGGGTTGGCGGCGAGGAGGAGGTGGGGGGGGAGGGGAGACACAGCCAAAGAGGAGGAGAGGAGAGAGGGCAGCGGAGAGGGAACAGGGGAAGAGAAGCAACACATTGAAGTGAGCCATTCAGATTTCTTTCAATTTCATCAAACTGGAGAGGTCTGTTTATTTGGGACACAGGTGGGGGAGTGGTAAGGTGAGAAACACAAGGAATCATCAGTGGTGAAAATGCTCGGAGCAGAAGTGTACACTGAAGACGAGGAAGCAGACAGAGAGCTACAAGAAACAAGAAAATGAGAGGTGATAGAGAATGGAAAGAGGACGAAAAAAGAAAGAAAAAAAGGACACTCACTCATTTCAGCGGGCTCTCAACAGGCGAGCACAATCCCCGCTCTGTGATCCCATCCTGGGGAAAGGCGCAGCGAGATCCTGGAGCTCCCTCCGCTGAATACCAATGGGGCTGCTAATATCAGCTCACACTCGCGCACACCAGCACTGAGGATGAAAAGGCACAAACACACAGAGTCAAGTCTGGGGTAGTTGTTTAAATCAGAGGGAGGAAAAAAAAGCTGTTCAGTGATGCAAACGGCATATCACAATAGAAGAGACATTGCAGCACAACTGCATTTGCATTTCTTTCTTCCTCTCTCATTTACCCAAAAAAATCAGTGCACAAGCTAAAGGCATCAATCCACACACACACACACACGTGCACACACGGATATGTGCAGCCTATACAAATACTCACTGAGCATAAATTCAATTCCAGCGAGTCCCAAAGTCGACTCTATTCTTGCTCACAGCACCACGGCTTCCGAGGGTGTTAAAAGAGAAATGAGTTGTCCGCTATTTTTCCTTTCCCTCCTCGAGGGTTCCTCACAGCAGTATCTGATGCAAGGATCAAAGGATGTGAAGGCAGACTCTTGGTCCTCCCTTATTGTCTCCTCGTATGCAGTGTACATCCAGTTTTCCTGTATCCATTTGTTGATTCAGGTCCAATCCATCCGCCTGCCCGAGGAATTCGCTGTGACTCCGCGACTCGCGACGGCCAACTGCATTCACTTAGTCACCCTCCCTCCTGCCTCTCTCCTCTCGCTCTCTCCCCTCTTGCTCAATAGTATGCCCGTACCCCCTTGGCTTTCTCCAATCTAATCAGCCCTCTCTCTCTCTCTCTCTCTCTCTCTGCACTCTCTCTCTCTCTCTCTCTCTCTCTGCACCCTCCCACTCTCTCACCCCCCTTCTCCTCCTCCTCCTTCTTCCCAGCACCCACTTCTCTACTCTCTCTCTCCTAGGTATTTTTTCTCAAAGATGAATATCAACCCCCCATCCTCTCTCTTCTCTCTGTCAGTCTCTGCGATAAGCATTTGAAAAAAGGGAAAAAGGCAAAACTGGCCATGAAGAAAACACACACACATGCACACACACACATGCACACCAACAGAGAGTAATCATGGGGATGTGTTACACCCCTAGCCAGGGTAAACTACCCTGACAGAGTTTGACATGGCTACATGCTCAGGGAGACAAACACTATCACACCACCACGCCGCTGGCCTCATACCCTATGACACACATCACGCACTGACACACACACACATTCATATCTACACACATAGCATAATCAGATACAAACAAACAATTGGGCTCACGTACTGGGGCACATATTGGTACAATGTCACTGATATGCACAAACACAAGCGGGGAAAGACGAGGGAAACACACACACACACACACACACACACACAATCAAACATGTATGCACACATACACAGTGGTCCTAAGTAACTCTATATTTACTGATGTACAATACGATGCTGAAGTATTTAGCAGTATTAGCTACATTCACCTACATAATTAGTTCCATTTTATGCTAATAAATACTGTATTTCAGAGGGAAGATGTTGTCTTTACAACCTATATTTGACAGTAATAGTAATTAATGTTGTAATGTTGTTTTCTATTTCGTTTGTTTGGGGCATTTCATGTCTGTATTTGGACAGCTGACAGTCGAGAGATGACAAGAAATGATGGGAGAGAGGAGACATGCAAACGGAGAGAAGGGAAATGTACCAGGTGCAGTTTAAGGTTGTCACCATCACCCATTCCACCATGGCGCCCTTTAGATTACTATTTCACATTTAAACCATGTCATCTTTAAAAAAATACAATGCATTTTGTATTTGTAATACATTTACCATTCAGCTGTACAGTATATAAGTAGTATACAAAGTTTAAATAACGATCTCCACTTTAATAGCTGTTTACACGTAAATGCTTTTATAATAGTAATGCAATACTTTGGAAAGGCCCTCGCTGCAGAGTGAGGACATGGTGAGTACTTCTTACACAGTTGTACTTCTACTTGAATATTTTATGTTCTTCTACCACTGGGCAAACACAAAAGAAACGTACACTCACACATTGTTGAAAATCCGTTCTCCTCTCACCAGAGCCCCGTGACACTTCATGTGGATTGTGGGACTCCCTTGAATTGAGCAACATCCTTCTCATTATTTATAATGTTCACTCATATAAGGCACAACTCCACAACAGCACGAGCCCACTGCAAGCAGACTGCAGTCTCCAGAGAAGCCACTCACACTATATGATGTCACTGGCTTACTCCCATATCCCGCTTCTGTCTCGTCCCTCCTAACGAGACCGCGACGTTGGCCTTATGATGCTTTTGTTCCTCTCCGGTACACTGGTCGGTCCATGTAGCCTTTTCCATATAGATCTTTTTCCTAACCTTGCAGCTCCGATGCTTAGCAATTCATGTCCTCCAATATTAAACTCAGCACAGTGTGTTGAATCATTGATTTTGTCACTCTGTGCATTAGGTGGCTGTTTAATTGCTAGTGACAACACTGTGTTGGCGCGCAGTGATGTTTGTAAGTTTCGATGTTAAAAGAGATGTTCAGTTACAAGATTACGGTTAGATCTTAAATTGACTAAATGACAACTAAATCCGTTATGTGGCCATTACTAATTAATCCACCTTGCTTCAGTCCAACCAAAAACAAACACTGACGTGATGTAAAGTTAGGGCCTATTTGTGTCTCCCATATTGACTAATACCCTCTGATTTGAGCCTTTGGATACATCAACTCTGGTTCGTCCACTAAGCTGTCCCCTAATCAAACAGGGAAGCAAATATCGTATGTGACAATGCTGAGCTGTCTCCTCCGCTCTGGTCTCAAACAGCCCCCCCACCCAATGCTTCATCGTGTTTTCACCTATTCACTTTGCATCTCATAAAATAATGCGCATCTCAAGATGTCTTTGTCTCGTGAGCGGACAATGCTGGAACACCTATTACTCACTCATGCTTGGGCCTGTTAGACTGCAGCCATGTCATGCCAGAGGTTCCCTTAGGCCACAGCTTCTCTTTTTGTTCAGTGTGTGTGTGCGTGTGTGTGTGTGTGTGTGTGTGTGTGTGTGCGTGTGTGTGTGTGTGTCAGTGAGTTTGTGTGGACATTTGGATATGACTGTTTCTGCATCTGTCCAACCTTGCAAATATAAAATGATTTATTTGGCTCTTCGCACGTGCCTGTGTGTGTGTGTGCATGCGTGCGTGCGTGCGTGCGTGCGTGCGTGCGTGCGTGTATGCAACAGCCTACACAACTTACCCCTGGCTGTGACCCACAGCTGCAGTTTTTAGGAAGTCAGGAGGAGTCTCTATGTGCTGTCTCTCCCATTCCATCACACACACTGACACACGCCCCGCAGTCCCTGTGTGTGTGTTGTCTAATTTACCCCTCTCTTGGTTTTCAGCACGGCGAGGTGACACTGAAACTGCTCTGTGAGATTGACTGGCCGTGTATCATACCACTTTTTTAGATTTAAAGTATATAGTGATAAAAACATGCAAAAACAATTTAGGAAATACAACTTAACGTTACTTGAGATTTAGGCCTCACTGCATCCACTGAAAGTCTGGTGTCACTCCATGTTTTAGTCTCCCTCCTTTCTCTAAATATGCATTTAACAGCTGTCTCTCTCTCTCATCTCCATCCCACACCACTTTGGTCTTGACAAATTGATGTGGAGCGCTTTTACATAACAACTACGTATCACGCACACATAGACTCCAAACACCATCCACGGCACAAATGTAAACCTTACTCAACCATTACACTTTGCTGCAGGTGTTAATAGCCCGGTGTTTACGATTGTGTTTACTTTTCTCTTTAACACAAATGTGGCTCCCGTGTTAACTATTGCTTGGAAAGCATGCAAAAGAGGAAAGGGAGAGGAGGACAGAGGGAGGGGGGAGAATTGACATTCTGCCCGAGCACTGCGCTCTGCTTGTGGAATAATGATTAGCTTCTCAGTATTCTAGTCACAAATACTTCACTATCAATGAGAGAGAGAGAGAGAGAGAGAGAGAGAGAGAGAGAGAGAGAGAGAGAGAGAGAGAGAGAGAGAGGAAGGAGGAAACATGAGGGAGGAGACAAGCAGCGGGAGGGTGGGGAAAGTGAAGGGGAGAGAGGATGTAGCGCGAAAGAAGAGAGAAGACGAGCACACAGGGAGATACAAGGTGAGCAAGGGAGCAAGGAAGGAAAAAAGTCAGGAGTAGTGGAGGACAGAACTGACGAGTATATACTATGACATAAGCAGTGGACGTAGGTGCTAGTATGCTGCAGTATGCTCTGACACACACACACACACACACACACACACACACACACACACACAGGCTTACTCCGTGTGCACATTAAAACAAACAGTCAGACAATTTTGCAAGCTAAAAAATGAAGCTAGTGCATGCAGTGTACGCACACGCACACAAACGCTCTTTCGCACCCTTGCAATGCAACGACGCACACACACACGCAGAAAAAGAGAGAGAGAGCTAGGGAGAGAGAGCGAGAGAGCGAAATACAGCACTATACGCGTAGAGACTACTTTGTCAAAGTCACAGCAGGTACAGCCACCTCAGCAGAGAAAGAGACAGAGGCTATGTCGCAGGGGGGAGAGAGCGAGAGACAGAAAGACAGAAAAGGGGAGTGATGATGAAAAAGGAGAAAACGAAAATAAGAGAGGACACAGAATGGAGAGGAAGCGTACAAGCAATAAATATGTAATCACAAAGCATAGCGAATGATAAATGTAAACCATTACTAAAATAGGTCAATCATACATTAATAACTATGATATCTTAATAGAGTCGGGAGTAAGTTTGCATACATCTGCTCACTTAGTCAAATACAAAGAACGACATTATGCTTTTGCACGCCCCCTCGCTCAGACTTTATTTTTTAAGATGGATCATCTTAAAGGAGTGAAATGTTTTTTAATAAAGATAGAAAGTCTTTAGATGCCGCATTACAATTTACTAATGTCTCTTGTGGAGCAGAGCAAATGCTATCAATCACTGTAATAGATAACGTTATTATTAAATGGGATAAACAATAGATGGATCAAACGTTGATGGTTTGATTTTAGACAGCCAAAACAGTCTTAAATGTCTCGTGGTTCAGTCTACTAAACTTCATCTACATGATGTTGCATAAGGGATTATATACGTCTCTGGGCTGCACGTGTAAAAGAGAAGGCAATCGTATAGTATAGAGCCACTTTGGTTATTTGGATGCATGATTTTGACTAACATATACAACACACTCGAAGCAGAAGTCATCGTTGTCATTTGAGATTCTGAATGTACATCTTTGGTCGTGTATATAACCTAATAAAACATGTTTGTCTCTCATATAAAAACTGTATTATTTCTCTTGCAGGGACATATTGTGTAGCACATTGACCTTAACGTGATTTATGATATTTTCCTTCTCCTTTAGCATTACCGCTATATATGATTTTCACTGGTAACACTATTGACCTTTAATGGATGATTTGCTGCGATATGTATATTGTATCCCTCAGAAATACAGTATATTGCAGCGTTACTTTAGTTCTTTGTTTCGGGGCTGGAGGAAATCAGTTGCCTCTCTACTAGGTCTGACTGAGACATGATTTGCAGGAAATGCTAAGGGAGAAAATCAATCCATTGAGAATGATCACACAGCACATGGAGACATTATAACACACATGTCCCTTTAAAGGCAAAACAGCAACACTGCAATAAAGAAAACAGCAAATCACATTTCAAATCATGTTACCTTGGAAACAAAGAAGGGACTTGCATCTCCAATTTGCCAAGATGTCAATAAAAATGGCATCATTAAAACATGACTTCAATACTGCAGGGACTTCAGGGTGTCCAGGGTTGTTAGTGGGTTTACAGAGACTGTGCAGAATTTAAACTCTAGGTCTATATTTCTTATTTTCAAAGATTTTCTGTGCCATACATTCTACTCTTGCACTAAAATTTGTAGTGTATCTTTTAGACAGATACATATAATATATATTACTGTGTAGACCGTGTACTAGATGCCAATATCTAAGACAGGAAGTCAAAAGTACCGATAATGCAGTAGTATTCACACATTTTATTTTATTTTTATTACAAAAAGATATGTTTAGGACAAACCTAAATTTAAGTGATGTTTCACACTATAAGTTACTTGATTTTTTATTATTATTATTATTATTATTATTATCTAAATCTGCAAAGTAGCACGTAACTAGACCTGAAAATGAATGCAGTACAAAGTACAATAACATCCTGGGAAGAGAAGCAGACTTACCTCAAATGTGTTCTTTCCTGCAGCAGCGTGTATGCTACTGAAGCTAATCAGCTACATTCCCTCCATGCAAATAGCCTAATGCTAGCTCAAAGTAATAGATGGTTACAGTCGAGTTAGCTCAAAGTAGCGGATAAATGGTTTAAAATAATAAAAAGTAGCCCGCTTGACCAATAGTTAAAATGTACCTGATGTTAGCTTAAAGTAAGCTCATGGATAAACAGTTTAAACGTCTATTGCAACAAACATTAAGGGTCACATAGACCACAGAAAAACATGTTGTATGTTAAACGCCACACAAAGCCATTTTTAACATTTTACACGACTGACATCACTACTACTTTTACCTGGAGGGGCAACCGATCCCGGTGTCCTCCACCTGCACGGGATACCGTGATGTCAGCTAGTTTACTGCTGTGCGAGCTGAATATGCACATTTCTCTCCTGAGGGTCACTCGGGTATTTTTAGTGTTTATGATATAAAAAGAGGTGAGAATCAAAAGGGATGCCCAGGGTGAGGGCAGCTACTGCGCCTGTGCTTGGTTCTCATTTTTTCTGTGTAACAAGGACATTCCTAACTCTGATGGTTATTTTAGGTCAATGAATCTGCATAATTGTACATTACATTTGGGTGTATTAAAAGATACACACACACACACACACACACACACACACACACACAGACACACACACAGACACACACACACACACACACACAAACTCATTTCACTGCCCGCTTCTTCCGCCTATAAATGCCATGAATAATTTACACAATTGTAGAAACCGTCGCACATGCAAGCATACATAGTGGTTTGTATTCATATCCGCTTTGATCATGCATGATTATAAATATGTTACTTGACATTGCTTTGTGTATATTTTCATCAGTGAGGTAAAAAATAGAGTAAAAGTAAAGTATTTCCAGCTAACTAAAGGTTGTCTGTTTTATCAAAAGGTGTCATTGAAAGTATTTTTAAAATGACAGCTAACAAGGTCGTTACTATAATAGATACCCTTGTCGTTTCCTTGACTACTGTTACTTTACTTTTGAAAGCCGTGATCACATTGCAAGTATTGAATGTGCAGTGGAAAGTATTTCTTTTGAAAATATTGGGATACAGGATGACTCTGGTCTGGTTTGCCGTTTAACATCCAAGAAACCAGATCAGATCAGCTCTCAGCAGCATTGTTACATCATGATACAACTTCTTAAAAATCACACTTAAAGCCATAAATAAAAGTGTAAACTCAATTTAAAATCTAGTTTTCAAGATTTTCTTGGTTAAAAAAAAAGATTTTGTTAATTTGTGCTAATCACTGATCCAAAAAAGCACAATGTGAATTAACACAGTCAGAAAACACACTTCTGTTGAGCAAAGACACCATTATACTTCAGTCAGGCTGCTACCCTTGAGCTAACAAGTCTAATGAGTTCAACTCCAGCATCAACAATTTCATTACACATCTATTTGAGTGTTTTTATATTTATGTTTGGCAGCATGTGATAAACGGCACCACTACACAATATCAGTGCAGAGAGAACAAACATGTATTTATCGACTGGTTGCCTGTTGACTCTCAGAAAAACATTGAAGAGCAGCGAGATTCTTGGCACCGGCTTCTTTTTGCTCAGGAGGAGCCCTCTATTTCCTGATATGCTTCTCACACACTGCAGGCATGCTGCTATTTCCCCATTTCAGTACCCTGCGAAATCATCAGCATTTCTCCCTCCATGACATGAAAACAAACTAAGACAGATTGCCTGTGTGTGTATGTGTGTGTGTGTGTTTTCAAACCCTCCCGTCAGCAATCACTGGGTGGGAGACAGCCATAAACTGTGCTTCAGAAGCCTATAATGGTTTAGTGCAGCGCTGGCAAAACTTATATCATATAATGCCCCTTTCCATTTAGACACAAATAGGACCATTATTTTTGATAACTCTACAGCAAGTGCTGGATAATTTCATTGTTCCACTTTCCACTGCATAATGCTGTACTTCAGCTAAATCATTATAGATCTTTCCTTATCCTTGTTATCCTTGTATTTAATTACAGCATAAAACCAATCAATTACATAGTTATATAAACATCTGGGTTGATCCGTACACACGTTTCTACTTTATTGTGGCGTTCACCAGCATTAGTTCGCTTGTGACAGACACAAAGTGGTTTGAAATGCGGTACGCTCACCTGTCTGTATATTTTTTAGTAGAAGACATCATACCGTTTGTCAAAAGGCAAACGTGTCCATTTACAGAAAGACCTATAAAAACAGACGCAGCTGGCGGGCGCGTCACGCACCTTATGAATTGATGGAAGCTCACAAGTGTGAAAGCTGAAGCGTTTTATTATAAAGAAAACAGAAGACATTTTACAGGCCGCCACTTGTCTTCCCCTCATAAATAGGGGTTGTAAATACACATATGTGTGTATATATACATATATATACAGTATATATAATCAAGGGCCAATTTAACAATCTGCTTTTCAATCAGTTTGCAAATTTTAAGATACATCCAGTTCCCACAAGATTTTATGTGTGTATGAACCTTTCATTCACCAAACAAGCTTATTACATTTTAAGCTCAAGAAAAATTGTATAACTGTATTATTTACTGGCTTAGAAACCTATCAAACTATATATATATATATTTTATATTTATAAAAAGGTAATAACTCAATATACTTCAAATACCAGACTCCAACTGTCTTTATTCTCAACTAGTGGCTCAGTTGTTCTCTACTCTGTGGTCATTTCCACAATAGTTTGTAATCCTCCATTTATACAGTCTCCTCCACAATGAACTCAATGGCATGCGGCTGGTTCGTCTCCACCATGGTGATTTCATTTCCGTCCATGGTGATGGTGGGAACATTGATACCCTGAGCTCCCAAAACAGAGGAGGGCAGAATGACGACCTGCGAGTTGCCGTCTATGCCGGTGAACTGATCGGACGGGATCATGACCGTCTCGGTGCCTTCGCCCCCCTGCAGTACATAGATGGTCTGCACTGAGCCCGGCTCAAGCTCCCCTGTTGAGGCCAACGAAGACAGCACCTTGGCCCCCTCCAGCACCTTCTGGACATGGGCGGCCTCGGCGTCCTGCGCCGCCTGCTCTGCGTTCTCCTCAGGCAGGTCTCCGTGCAACCGGACGTGTTTATCCAGGTTGGAGCGAGAGCGGAAGGCCGCGGGGCAGTGGCCGCAGGGGTAGGGCTTCTCCCCGCTGTGGGTGCGGGCATGCTCGGTGAGCCGGGCGGCCACGCTGAAGCTCTTGCCGCAGATCCAGCAGCAGAAGGGCCGCAGGCCGCTGTGGATGCGCTCGTGGTCCTGCAGATGGGGCAGCTGGCGGAAGCGCTTGCCACATGTGTCGCACTGGTGGAGGGAGAAAGAAAGGGTTATTGGGCACAGTGGAAAAGTACATTAAACATGGAAAGAAGGAGGTGACAATAAAGTACTGTTCTGTTCACAACCAATGCACAAAACTACTACAATTTATATTTTTCAATATAAGAAAAGGCGATGGTGGGGGAATATCTGTGGACTAATATCTGAACAACTCAATCGATAAATCGTTGCTGCTCTACAAGTGTGTAAAAGGATAGGATGATCAACTACACAGTGAAACGAAAACATTGACTTTCTAATGTGCAGAGACGTGCAGCGGTCAGGGTAGGCAGGTGAGGGTCATCATGAAGAGTAAATTAATTAATCTTAATAATTGTCTACTGATCTGTGCTATAAATGTAACTTCTGTTTTGGCTGAATTTGCGCATGTCCTGTTGAGGACAGAAAGGAGACACGCAAGGTGAGATAATAAACC
This sequence comes from Clinocottus analis, assembly GCF_023055335.1. Classification (NCBI taxonomy): domain Eukaryota; kingdom Metazoa; phylum Chordata; class Actinopteri; order Perciformes; family Cottidae; genus Clinocottus; species Clinocottus analis. Next base: position 7,979,812 of record NW_027176251.1, on the reverse strand, counting down.
ACAGAGAAGAGGCAAACAGTACCTCTGTCTCACTGAAGGGGCGTGCGAGAGCTCACGGGTTTACACGTGTTATGTCATTGCTCTTCTTCTACACTTTTAAGAATAAAAGATAAGTCTTTTACAACAAAGACCTGGAGATTTTTGTCAGGAAGGATAAACGAATGGACTTACTTAAGTGGTCCGAGCTTTACTTATGTATGTCCGAGCTTTACATAAGTAAAGCTCTGACCATGCATACACTACTATACATATAGCCTATTTGTATTTGTAATGAATGAGCCGCTATAAATTGGTGGAATCAGATGTGTCGTACCTTTATGTGTGTACAGAATGCCGATAAGAAATATGAAAAACGACCAGTAGTCAAGGTGCAAGTTGCCAATTGAATGGTAATTTAAGCGACTCTGTTGGGTTCTTATATATTTGTAAATGTGACTCTGAAAGAGTCAGTGCCTCACCAGCCACAAACCTCACCGCACGTCACTGCTGCTTTGTACCACCTGAGCGCAGACAATGAACTTCAACCAGACACTTGATTAAACCTGAGGCACTACACCAGAACGACTTTGTTGTGCTTGGCTTTGATTCCCACTGGGGACACTCCGATTGAATCTGTAACCCCTGTTGTCAGTTTTGCAGTGTCAGTATCTCGATGAGATATACTCTAATGAATATACCTTTCCACTTGGTTTGCTCTTTATATGCTTGGTAAATAAACATAGCTATTCCTTCAGGAACACACAGAATATTGTATTTATATAAATTCATCCCCATAACGGCGTGCTTAAGGATCACTGCTCCTCGAACCAATGTCCATAGCATTCCTGATAGATATGGCCCAACGCAAAGCCACAAAAGTTAAATCAATTTCTAGAGTCTGACGTGCTGTGATGGGCTTGGGTGGGTCTATAGTTGATGTCTGCCTCGTCACCAGAGCAACAGAGAGAGTGAGGGAGAGAGTCTCAGAATAGTAACAGACACGGGGGGAGTGGGCTGACAGGCCCCAACTCAGCCCCGTCATTAATCACAGGTACACAGGGAGAGAGGAAACACCCGCAGGACACACATGCACAAATGGCCGCGGTCCATAACCAGAGAGATGGCTACAGCCATGAACGAGAGTGACTATCGGCGTGAAGAAGTGCTGGATGTCATTTTGAAATACAGGCGTTAAAAGGTTTGGTTTGAAAGCCTGGTTTAAGAAAAAGGACACAGTATGATCCGGCAGGCTGAGAGATATTCCCTTTTCATGCATACACAAAGACACACACACACTCTCACTCCTTACCTCGAAGGGCCTCTCATCAGTATGTGTTCTCATGTGAACATTAAAGGTGGAATTGTAGGAAAATTCCTTGTGGCAAATCTGACAGCGGAAGCGGGGTCGGTTTTTGGACTTGCCGAGCGTGCCCTGGAAGTGGGCCAGCACATGCTCCTCTAGGGTACTGTTGGAGGTAAATCGGCGGCGGCAAGGCCTCACTGGGCATTTGAGGGGTGTCTGGCCCGTGTGGGATAACCGATGGAGGTCGAGGCCCTCCTGGGTCATGCAACGGTGGCCGCATAGGTCACACTCAACCTGAAAGCGGAGGGATTAAGAGAGGAAGGAGAGAAAAAAAGGAGGTGAAATGGAGACAAACCGTAGACAGAGAATAAACAGAGGGGCAATTATTGAAAAGGTCGGTGTCTTTAAGCGCTGACTGTGGAGTCACGCACAACAGGGGACCTTTGTTATATCACCCCTACCCCTTATGCTAACTCCACTTTTAGGCAGAATGCTAAAACGGTGCGTGTACTTGTTACACACTATGAATATCTTTGCGGCGGAGAAGTAAAACCTGCAAAGAAAACATTTATGTCTTCACCTGTCCGGTGCATCGTCCCCGGCCCTGGCCCCGTCCTCGACCAGTGTTCTTGTCCTCCTCTGTGGAAGGGCAGCGCTGCATGTGGATCTCCAGCACCGACTGGTTCACAAACTGGGTTGAACAGTGGGGACACGTCGCCGGCTGCTTATCTGCAATGGAACAGTGTCGGGTTTTATAGGTAGATGTTCATACTCTGGCATTATACTCCAAGCAGCTACCCTGCCGTTCATCTGATGGTTGTTTTGAGCGTGTTGTTTGCAAACCGTCACTAAGAATTGTGCAGCTCCAAATGGACGTAAATGGTTTGTGAATCGGGTGCAAACTATTTCTTACAATGTGAGCACACAAGGTGAGACGAACGTGTACAGCATGGGCTCGGGTTGCAATGAGTGATTCAAATGTTTTATATTAGAGTCATTGTGACATGTCACAGCAGGAAAACCTGACATAAAAAAGAAAATGAATTTTCGATTTCGGGGTCAAAGTATTGTACACGCAGGCCTCATTTCAATGGAACGGATACATCATTCACCCGAGCTATTCTATGACGAGTCAAAAATATCACTCATTATTTGTACATTTCCAGAATTTGAATCAAACAATTTTTACACTGATAGTCAAATCGTTATTTAAGTAATTCATCTAGTAAAACATTTGCTGGTTTTAGCTTTTCAAATGTGGTGATTTGCTGCTCTGTTAGTGATCACAGTTACAGCGATCAGCTGCTTATGTAGATCAAAAATGGCTCCTAATAGAGCTGCTGGATATGAGGAAATTATGCAATATACGCTAACACTCCTGCAATAAACAAAAGGGATATATCTATATGTACCCAGCTCGGTCTTTCTGCTGGCTACCTAAGGCTGTTGTTGCATACACATGAAAATCCTGACGGAATTTTTATTATTATGAAAGTTATATTTTCTTATTGAATAACGTATTCTCCTCGAAGCTTATGACAAACCAACTAGAGGCTCCTCAGGCTTCTTTGTGTAGTCAATGTAAACAACAAGAAACAGCCATGGCTGCTCGAGACAGAAAGCCCGGTCACATACCGTCCCCCTGCAGCGGCCTACAGTACGCTACATTTCAGATACTGTACTGTATTATAACTAGGACTGGGCAAAGTTGAAAAAATGAAAAATGTTTAAATGATCAGAGCTTAAAGTGATGTGTTCCAGACAGACGTGATCACAAGTCGTTTGCCAAGTACATTGAAGATGTCTGCGAAATCTTAACAGGCTTTTTCTCCCCAAGTTTTTCACAGAAAAATGCAATTATCGAAAGATGAATCAATAACTATTTATAGAACTGCAACTAACAATTATTCACACTATCAATTGATCTTGCAGATTAGTCTCTCAATTAACTGATTAGTAATTTGGTCGATAAAATGTCAGAACAATTTCCCAAGGTGATTGTGACATTGGCTTTTTTTCCCAACCATATACATATTACATTTACATATCTATTCAAGTTCAAATATAGAAAAGAAAAGAAGCAAATCCCCACAAGACATCCCGGAAACAGCAGATATTTGGCATTTTTAATTGAGGAAAGGGAATAATTAATTGTTAAAAGTGTTGCAGATTATTTTCCTGTTAGTAAACTGATCAATGAATCTGCTTATCATTTCAGCTCTGATCAGTTGGTGCCCGAGTTGCATTTTGGCAAAGCAAACCACACTAACTGCGTTGCTCTTGAGAACCTGGCTGGAAAATCGCTGAGACTGACGATTCAACAGGATGTCTATAGGTCGTCGAGCCAACATCTTTGCAATCTGCTAACCATCTGTACCGTCTCTCCCAGTGGGGGTGACCCACTCCCCGTCGGGACCCTCTAATGAAACATTTAATAAGGACAGTCGGAGCCTATGGCCCTGCACTGATCAATGAATCAATCTCTCCCATCTTTTTTTTCCTCAAAGGAGCACCATACCTCTGACCCCAGCTGCACGCCGACTTCTCAAGCTTAACTAATGAGGCGGTCGTGCCAGGGCCCCCCTCTGATTAAGATGAAGAGTCAACACGTTGACCCAATTCATTTACCTCCACTTTCCTCCTGTGCTCCATATGGGACGCTAATCAATGGAAAGTCATTGACTTAATGCATCAGAGGAACAGAGCACATATAACATGGATGTATGTTTGTTAATAAACAAGATGGGCCACCCAGACAGACTGATGCGGGCATTTATCACCTTTACATTGATCAATTGTAATGCACAGAATGATAAAAAGATCACATCTAATTAGGTTTCCATTACAAGCAGGCAAAAGGGCTTGTATTTTATTTCTTGATACATTTGCCACTTAGGTCTAATGGAAATGGTCCCACAGTGAAAGGATGTGACATACTGTGTTGGACAATAACAGCGGAATAAAAGAGATGAATAACGGAGCGAAAAACTGCAGCCCCTATGACTGCTTTGTGCAGTTTGTATTCGCTTTAGGTTGCTCCTGCTAACCATAAAAATATGGGGGTGAACGATATTATGCCACCAGGCTGAGCGCTGAACACTCACCTTGGTGAGTGAGTGAGTGCAGATCCAGTTCTCTCCGGCGTTTGAAGGCCTCTCCACATTCAGGGCAAGGGAATGGATGGCTGGTGTGGAGCAGTCTGTTTTATACATAAAAACACACATTCACATGTGAGCATATTATGAGCATATTATCGACACGGATAAGTTTCAAACTTGTTCTATCCTGCAAAAGGAAGAACACGGACATGGCTCCACGTGGGGAAACGGGTCTAAAAGTGCCTCACTGGGAGAGGGAATAGTCACAGAAACAATTCAACTGCACTAAATAAAGACTGAAAATGGCACAAACGAAAGATACATACAAACATTTATTTTTAAGTGGGGAAATGTAATGTTTCGGTTTCAAGCTGCCACCTTTTATTTGACTTGTATGAGGATTACCAGTAAGTATGAGCTCAGCTGTGCTCCATGTTAAATAAAAGGTATTAGCTGGGTGTATAACGGCTGGAGATTTATTTTTTTTAAAAAGGGAGGAAAAAAAAGCAATAAACTGGGAGGAGTCCGAGTTAGGACATGAAAGACTATATTTATCCATTGCATAACGTTACACTGGATATAGCCTGAGGGGAGGAGAAAAGTGTTGGGATATATCCACCTAATGCTGCATCAGGCCTGCTTTCAGAGCACGGAGTAAATAAATACCGGTTTTCTGAGCGGCTTCTCCTAATCAGAACAAACAGGGATGGTGTTGAAGTTTAGGGCTCTTAATGTTGCTCACATAAAGGTTTATGTATTATGTATATTAGAGCTGCAGGTAATGTTGCAGCAAAAGACACGCGTCACTTAAACTGAAGCAGGATGCGAGAGGTGATGTGCAAGGAGCTCTCAATGCCCGTATAAGAGGCAGAGCTGCTTGTGTTCCCTGTTAAATAGACAAGAGAAATCAATATTTCAGGGACAGTTGACCCTGAGGCAGCTGGGAGGATTACATTTTCAGCGAGGGTCACCTCTTCTCCGAGCCAGATGTTCTTCAATAAGTAGGGCTAACACGGCACATTCAGCATTATTATTTTATGGCTGAAGCAAAAAATTATTAACTATTTTGATAATCACTGAATCATTTTAACCATTCTAAGAAAAACTTCTGCTTTTCCTCAACAATCTGATGTATTCTTCAGAAAATTACGTGTGTCTCAACTGCATTTGCTAAGGAAGACCGTGAGATGAAGTTAAAAACTCTTGAAAAAGCTCTTAAATACACCTTGAGGTATGATTGTTGTGCTTTGGACTGTTTAGAAGGAAATAATATATCTGAGGCGGTTATTTAATAGACCAATTAATGTTGATATATCTTAAATATGATCTGAACTGAAAAGTCTTAACACTGACTCTTGCTAGCAGAATGGTCCATCATTTTCCAAAACATGCCACTGGTTTTGACAGTCGGTCTCAACACAATCGCAAGTGTAGCGTAAAGGTATTTGAACAGTAAAGCGTTTTAAGAGGGTCTGGCTTTTTCTGCTTTTGGCTCAGTACATCCAGCCAATCAAATACTCACACAAGCACAGTTTGTCCTCTCCGCCTTGCTCAACCAGGCAGGACTGGACACTTTCCCTGCTCTGGGTTGTTATCGTTATCATCTTAATTTACTAGGCCTCTGTCTGTCAATCATATGTGGCTGAGGCTCAAGGGCACACAGACGTCTCGGTGTGTTTGCTACAGTTTTAAGGTCTTGCTCAGTAGTCAGACATGGCTCAACTACTACACCTCTTGGCGAGGGCGTCAAGTTTATCTAAATCCTGTCCTGGGCTCTGTTTGGAACCGCAATTCTAATGCATTTACGCCGTAAACATAGTTATAAATGATTGAATGTTGACAATCTCTGGTATTTATGGAAATGCAGAGGTTTCGAGCTATAAACAGTGCTAAATATGATGTACAATGAAAGTTGTTATATGTGATTTAGCCATTTCCTCCTACACTTCCACAACTAGAGAATGCGGAACAACTAATTGGATATTGTTATTGTGTTATTACTTGTGATCGTTAAGCTGGTCCTCCGTGTTGAACCGTGACGGGCAGTGAGGACAAGAGAAGAGATGAGCAGATCCCTCGTTGTCCAAAGTACACACCTGCAGGGACACAGCGGTCAAAAAAATAGGTTTTTAATTATTTTAAAAGTGTGACAAGAAATAATAATAATGAGAATTATTTCAACAAAACAAATGCCGATTAATATGCTTTCATCTTTCAGAATTTTATATATATATATATATATACATATATATATATATATATACATATATACACATACATATATATACATACATATATATATACATACATATATATATATACATACATACATATATACATACACACACATGATTTTGTAATTGAACCCTTGTATTTCAGAGGTACTGTACCGGTTTGCGTCCGCGCTTGCGTCGAGGCTGTGTTGTCGTGTGGATGCGCTGGTGTCTCTTCAGGGTGGCCGCCTGGGAGAAGTTTTTGCCACAAACGTCGCAGCTGAAGGGTTTGTTGCCTGTGTGGCTCATGCTGTGGCGCAGCAGGCTCTGGGAGTTGGTGAAGGACTTTGTGCAAACCTTCACATCAACAATAATCAGGATCAGAGCCATAGTTGTATATATAAAAGAAGTTAAAGTTTCTCTTGTAAGGAAAATAAATAAAGTTGCGTGTGGCTACATTTTCTCAATCTGTATTTTTTAAACAATCTCTATTGTGTAGAGAAACTGTCAAATATAATGAGGTTGCTTCAAGATTGTCTTTGACTTAAACCTGAAACACTTCAAACGCATTTCATCATCTCAGATGTGTCTGCTGCATGACGAAAGTCACATTCCCAGCAAATACAATTATCCCCCAGGCATAAGAAAAGGGTTCGGTTTTTTTTATTGGCACCTTGCACGTGAAGAGCTTTTCGCCGGTGTGGCTGAAGACGTGGGTGCGGAGGAAGACGCGCCGGGTGAAGGTTTTGCCACAGTAGGGGCAGACATGTGGTAGTGGTGTGCGAGCCCAGTCTTGCAGCAGCTTGGCAGGTGGAGGGTGGTTGGTGTTGTCCGAGTCTGCTGCAGTGCTGCCCTCTGGTTCGTCTTTGATGGCCTTGTTTCCTGACGACACAAACAACGTTTGTTAAGGATTCTCCCTTTCTCCCAATTGGGCTTTGAAGCAAATGTTTTCACTTACCGGCACTACCACCGCTCAGGATCCTGAAAGAGGGTCGAATTCTCTTCGGTAGCGGTGAACCTGGTTCACTAGCAGCGGCGAGCGGTGAAAGCAGCCGCTTTGAGCTCTGTGAGGGGTCCTGAGGTTTATCAGGGGTTGCTTCATCACCAATTACATCTACATCCGCCACCTCTGTTCCTGCTGTGAAGCGGTGCTGCCGCAGATGGTACAGGTACTGGGTGGTGTTCATGAAGATCTCGCCACAATGGTGGCAATTGTGTATCGGCTCATTTAGCTCATGCTTCTGCTTACGATGGGCTACCAGCCCGTTCTCATCATCGAAACTCTCCCCACACCGGGTGCACATGAACACTTCGGGCTGTGAGAAACTGGAGGCGTCATTAGTGGCATCCTGGCCCGGCTCGGCGGTCCCGTTGCTCGGAGTACAATCTGCCTCGGATTTCTCGACGGGGGACTCGGCCACCTTTTCCTCGCCTTTCTGTCGGTGTTGCTTGCGGTGGTAAAGAAAAAGTGTGGTGTTTAGAAAGCTTTCCCCACACACAGAGCAGCGGTGCAGCGCTTCCTCAAAGCCGTGCTGGGTCTTGCGGTGGGCCACTAGTTCAGACACAAGGCCAAAGCACGAGCCACAGTCCACACACAGCAGCACTGGTTCGGGCTTGGGCTTTTTGTTTGCCCCTCTCCTCCTGGGAGACCAATCCTCTTGATTTGAGGTTGAGGTGGCCAACTCAGAAGCGGGAGGATCAGAGCTCTGAGCTGAAGGGATCTCTGCAGCTTGCTGCTCCTCTTCCTCTTCCGCAGCAGTTTCCACTTGTTCAGGTTCAAGATTTTCATTAGTTTCGCTCTTCGAGAGAGAAGGATCATCTGGAAGTAAAGTTGAAATGGCGCTCTGAATTGAAGCGGTCTCTGGCTCAGGTTGTGAATCAGGGATCGACTTCTTCCCAGAGTCAGACTGCTGACACGTCTCTTCTTTGCGGTGCTGCTGCCAAAGGTCCAGGCTCTTGAAAAGTTCATCACAGTCCCCACATTGGTAGAGGATTCTGGGCTGGTCTGATGTTACATTCACAGTGACTGCAGTCTCCTTGAGAACAGGTTGCTCCGAGAAGTGTCCTTCTTGGACTTCAATTTGTGGGACTTCTAATGTCTTTGATATATTTATGACTTGTTGTTGCTAAAACAGGGGGGGGGGGGAAAGAAGAGGAAATTAGAGATTAGAGTATCTTTAATGTTTCACTTGTTGCATTTGTTTATGTGCACAAAAGGAAATGACTCCATGCAATACTTATCAAATAGTTTCAAGTAAACGTGCAGTGTTTACGATGAGTATTCAGTGTCGGGGTACGGAGGACAATTAGCGCGGCACGTGTTTAGAGCTGAGGTTTCTCTGAGAGCTCAAGACAGCCAAGATAAGGCCTCACTGATAACTATCAAAGGCTTGAAGGTTGAATGGGTCACTCCACTGGGTTTTACATCTGATCCCTCCGTGGATTTAGATGATGAAAACAGAGCATCGAGGTTGAGGTTCAAGACATCTGAAACGGCCTCAATTACAACAGTTCAATATGTCTCACATAATGCAATATTTTATGGGCATTCTATTTATTTGAGGACTTAATGTGGACCAACTTATTCAATACTTTTACAAATACAGATAGCATGTCAACACAAGGTGTAAATGAGGTTGTAGCCTGCAGTCATTGGTCTGCTGGAGTGTGGTTTTGTCTTTTGTGTTCTTGAAGCAATTTATTTTAGAATAAAGTAGGTATGCGTCAGTCTTTTTATGGTATTACAAGACAGATACGTCTGGGCTAGCTGGTTAGTAGTTATCGCATTTCTGCCCCTTTGGATACAAAACAATAAATAAACTAACACTAAAACGTCCATACAGCCCCCGGTTAGTGGCACAGTAAATGATAATAGATAATTTAAAGAAATAACAATGTGTGATTGTATATTAAAGGGAAAGTCACAGTAACAAGAGAATACTTCAAAGAAAGTGGTCAAGTCTTGATAGGCTACTCCTATAAAAAGGTACAATTATTTCAACTTATCGCACAGTGATGATGCATTCAAATTCCAAATGCATATTAATCAATTAATAGTCCGTTATCAGTTTTCGCTGCATATCTGTCTGCTCTCTGTGCTGAGCAGGCTGGGAGTCGCTGCAAGTCAACCACACTGAAGAGCACAAAACCTGCTAATGTTTCACCAGAAGTGAGAACAGTCAGTCTGTCAAAGTTTGTTCTTCAAATATTTGTAAGTCACACTAGTGCTCCTACACACACAGACACACACAATTAATTTGAAGCAGGCCTTACACATTGCACATTTAAGTTGTTTGCATTAGTTGTTTTTAGTTACAAGTACTTTCTTTTGGGGATAATCCTCAATTTCTAGATAACAAAGGCCAAATCTTTTATTAAGGTGGTACAAAATATTGCATTGTCATCTTAGTCAGGATTAGTACAAATCAGAGAGAAAGTAGAGTTTAGTGGAGTGAAATTGTACACTTTTTTTAATAGCCTACAATAAATCATATTTCTTTCGTGATCATTTTTTGAAATTCTTTGTTTATATTGCGATTAATACTGAATGAGTGGCTGTCTTCCGCGCATATAATCAGACAAAATAAAGTATGCGTGAGCATTCTGACCTAAAATGTATATCACAATTTTTGGGGGGTGGGGGTAAATGCATGTTTATGTGCTTTATGCTCTATTATTTCAGTTTTTGTCCTATTTTTATTTTATTTAATTACTTTACTTTATCACTTGAAATAATTCCATCTCACGCAAGCTGTGTGGCTGCTCGAACCCGCAGAGACTGAAGTGAAAAGCCGGTGGCTCGCAAACACACATTCGCAAGTGAGGAGACAATATCCCGGTCTTACGAGCTGTTTTCTCATTAATTACCTCCTAGACTGTGGCGCCCTACCAAAGTCAATTTTGTAACGCTACAGTTGCAAAATCTGCCGTGTCAGCTTCACGGCACTAAAGTAAAACTCATTATGCATAATGGCCCATTTCAAATAATACATTCAAGAGAAGCCTACATCATTGAATAATTATTGATGCATTATTGTGTTTGTGACTTTAAATGTGGTAACTGGCAACGGTTTAATTTTAATTACTTTAAATGCGATATAATTAGAATATATACTACTTAATATTGCATTGGTTTATTAGTAAATTTATATTTGTATTAGGAATCTGAATCTGCAAAGTAGCCCAACTAGATACTAATATTGACAAATAAATGTAGTGAAATAAAAAAGCACAATATTTCCCTGCGAGATGTTGTGGACTTTAAACATAATATAGAATTAAGAAAATTAGACTAAAAGCGAATCCACTGATTGATTACAATTAATGAAACTACAAAAATGACAGACACACATCCCATTCTATAAAGCTCCTTGTTTAAAACAGACTTAACATTATCAGCCAGACAGCGATGTAAGCAGCTGGCTCGAGCACCATAACTGAAAAGCAATACAAGTATTAAGGTCCAAAGAAATTTGACCATGCAGTTGAGTTATTCCATTTTTTGGAACACAAATATTAATAGCTTTTTTAGCTGCTATCATTCTTATTATTGATAGATCATAATGGTGCCATATGTGAAGTGCATATTTGTACTATGTTAATGTTGGAAGAAACATGTATTCTTTCTTAATCAGGTACTGTTTCACTGTTATATTCAGACTTCTCATCTTACTGTCTCTGTTAATTCTTACATACAAGCTTGGCATGTCTCGAGTCGTGATGGCAATGAGACTGGGGAATCGGTATGTCTCTGTCTGAAAGAACGTGCATTTCCATTGTTATCATACCATGCAGAGGCCAATTTAAAGACGTAATGGTGAGATAAAGCCATAAAGAAGTTATGGTTGCCTCGGTGCATTGATAACCATAAGCTATTTAATAAGGAAGTGCTTCGCTCATTCTTTGAGCAGACTTGGATATGCGATTTGTCTATCACGTTGTACTTCTGGCTCCTTCCTTGCGACGAATAAATGTTCCTGTTTTAATTATTTTACTCCAAGGCGTCGAGTGAATTTTTCTAACAGTTAATAAGGACGTTTTGCAGATTTAATAATGTAGTATTTAGCCAATGAAGTAGGGATGCTTGACATTAACCAGCTTCACCAGAGTGGGGGCCAGGAGATCATAAAGGTACCAAGCTTTTATAGTGTTTGTCATGCTGATTCATTTATGGGATGGCCAATGAGCGATCCATCAGGAGAAAGGGCGGCACTGACTGATGCATTCCTCATGCTCCTCTCCCCTCTGGCGACTCAGGATGCAATTTGTCTGTCATGAGTGTCACTGTGCTTTATGGTCGAGTGTTGAAGACTGTAAGGATAGAAGTTCAGCCACAAGTTCATACAGCCATGCCCCGCTGCCAAACAAGTGGCAACGACTGCTTTTAAACCTGAAGGGCTTTCAGAAGCTGTCAAGAGGAAGCCAAAAGAAAAGAAAAAAATATGCCACTGAAACTCAGCTCAATGTGTCAAAGTTAAATGGAGTAACTCGCCCCATTATACAGTTTGCAATTTAAATAGCATCTTCGCAGAACTCAAATAAAATACACTGCATGATTTTGATGAAATTTATCCTTAAAGAATATATTATGAACAGGACATATGAAGTAAAAATATATTGAATGCACTGTAAAAATCTACTTTACTCCATAACTAGGATTAAAAAACTAGATAGAACTAAAACTAAATGTAAATACAGAAACACACCGCTAGTACACAGAGGGAAAACACACAAAAAAGACAATTATCATGAAATCTAGTTCATTATTATTGGAGGATTAGGAACATCCTGATGATTTAGCTGGACTTGCTGGATAAAATGCATGCTCCACTCATATCAAAACTAGAATTAGGACCTCTCAGTTGCATGCCTACACCAGCCAGTCAAGTTGCAGTGCACGTATACAGCTGTCCAAAATGTAATCACCACGAAACTTTATCGGATTCGACATTTGTGTAAAATTGTCATTATTACCATGTGGATTTTTGAGTTATGAACAAAATTTGTACTAAAAAGTCACAGGGTACAACAAATTCCAATCAGTTCATCCTTAAGTCAAGTGAATGTTTGTGCAAAATGTAATGGCACTCCCCTTCTTGATATATTGCATTCACGAGAATGGGACGTAGGTGAGGTCCCAGTGACCTTGGCCACCAAATTCTAATCAGTTAATTATTCTAATCAGTTAATTATTGAGTCCCAGTAAGCACCAAAATTGAAGAAATTCCCCCCAGGCGTTCCTGAGATACTGCTTTATGAGGACGGCAGCACAGACACACTTAGAACCCTCACACATACTGCCTCCAGTCAAGGCTGCAGGCACAAAGACAGAAAAAGGTCTTCCCTAAACTGACAAACAGCGAGCCACCAATGGCCGATCAAAACGTTTTGGTTTCTCTTTTAGGAGGCTGTCATGCCGCTGCGCACAACCCTGCGGCAGCAGCCTGTGAAAAACTTTCCTGAATGTTGCGTCTTTTACTCCATCTGTACGCACGAGTTGTAATTTCAGTTTTTTTACAATGTGCATTTATTACCGAGTCAGATGGACTTAGTATTTGTCGAAACGCTGTGAATGCTATTCCATGAAATGCATTGTGGAGGATAACCCAACACTATTGACTCTGAACCGAATACAAGGCACAAAAAAAATGCCAAAATATATAACAGAGCAGACGGGCAAAAACAAAACTGCATTGAGGACCAGGAATCTTATTTATATACCAAGAGCTATTTAGTATTTTTGTTTTGCTCCTTGAGAATGCACAATGAATACCTATAAGAATGAGTCTTATTCTGATGCAAATGTTTCTACATTAGCAGGAATGTAGCACAACATAGAAGTGAACGCCCTGCCCTGTTAATTTAAATGATAATTTATGATAATGATGATGGGCAGTACAAATATTTTATCCCTAAAAAACATAAATTATCTTGATGAATAATGGTGATCTCAACAATATGGATTAAAAAAAAATCGTGGTTATCACCAGATACTATTTAAATGTGGAGTTCTGGACCTCAACCTGACCTGTGACCTTTACTACATATAGACCCAGTGGCGGGCCGTCTTAAAAAATATATATATATATATATATATATATATATATATATATATATATATATATATATTAGTGCTGTCAAGCGATTAAAATATGTAATGCTCTTAACATGAAAAAGTGGATTTGCTTGCTTTATGCAAATGTTTTATTTCATTGAAAAAAAACAACTGCCAAACAGGGTGGTTCAAAATACAATTTTAAAGTGCACATTTCAGGTAAACAAGGGCGAGAGAGAGCTTATTTTAATTACTTGTTTTATTATTATTGTTATCTGTACAAGTTGTATATTTCTATGTTTTTCTGATGCATTTTGATGCTTTGGCAATATTGTTGTTGCAACATGCGCTGTGAATTATATCAGCTAGATCCTGGTCCTCCACAACGCTAACAAGCTACACGCAGTAGCATCGTTTAGCTTTGGCTGCAGTAAGTTTGTTCTTCGTTGTGGTGTCCATGTGTTTCTGTCTGAAATCATCCGTTCGTGTCTGGCTATGACGAGGGGACGCAGAGTTAGCATCAGCTGTGTGCTCGGCCATCGAGTGGTATTTCAGACTGGATAGCTATGATGATAGCTCAGTTCACAATGACAAACGGCTCATACCACTTCGGTCTTGTCAAGGAAACCCTCTGACAACTCTTTCAAAGTAAACTTTCCATTCATTAGCGTCTTATCATTCATTTTGCCGTATCGCGCTCCCCATTCATTTCAACCCGTAACGTTAGCCTAGCTTCCAAGCGCAAACGGCGTGCCTATTGTTTTGCTTCCGGTTGAGTTACATCCAGTGTTGAAAAAATTAAAATGCGTTAACGGCGTTAATAAAATTGACAGCGTTAAAATTGGTTTGCGTTAACGCCGTTAATAATGAGCTAATCTGACAGCACTAATATATATATTTATATATATATATATACACACACACACACACACACACACACACACACACACGCACACACACACACGCACACGCGTGTTGCGATCACAGCTGTTAAACTATACAGCTGGCCAAAACTACTGACCACCACTGTAGTCCCCTGCTGCTCCTAATCTTTCATCTTTTCTTCAAGTGTTATCAAATGAATATCCATAGGGCATTAGTGGCTTATTTATTTTTTTAAACAATGTATCATACTACCAAAAACTAATTATCCAATAGGCTGCACACTGTCATCTTAACCAACTACGCTGATATGTAGAAGTATGCCAGATCAGCCTAATTTAAAAGTCCAACGCTCTATAATTAATCAACATTTAGCACGACCACATTTCTGCCCGTTACACCTGTTTGCCCCACCAGAGACTCATTACTCTAATACAACAACGTGCTAATGTGTTATTTTGTCATTACCCTGGACAGAAAGCAGTTCCTGTTAGCACTTAAGTACTTAGTAAACTGCTGAATAATCTGCAGGCCTTACTACAAAGCCACTGACAATTTATAGGAGTAAAAGTTAAAAGTCTGACGGATGTTCTGTTGCAAAGACTTAGAAACCAGGGTTTGGTATGCATACATGTACCAGTACCAATAGAAACAACAGTGACAGTATTTCAATGACAATATGAGTTCCAATAAATACAAAAATATGCATCAGATTATAAATATCTGTCAGGAACTTATACATAATATTACTATCTAACATGAAAAAACAACCTATTGTTTATTCTATGACTAATCATTACATCAGCGTACAATTGGATATTAATATACAACAACCCCTTGAAATGAGACAATAAATCAACGCAAACAATATTAAGTGCTCTGATCAAGGTCACCATTACCAGAATGAGTAACAGAACATTGTTAATTTATTATCGAATTTATACTTGTCACTTCAATGTCACTCTCCAGATCTGATTTAGAGGATTTTATGCAATCACACTTCTCGACGTTCCGGGCCACACAGCCACAATATTGATGTTCTTCGGTTCTGTTCCCAGCTAAAGATCAAGATCCTGCGTTCATATGCTAAAAAGGGGAAATTGTTGACTGTGTCAGTATTTACCCGAGTCTGTAGCAGTGGAACCGTGACAGGGGTGGTACCAGGGGTTTCCAGCTGTTCATCCTCAGCCGTGCACGTCAACTGGTGCTCAAGTACCTCTTCCAGGGTGTTGAACTCCTGGTAGCAAGGGAAGCACATGTACACGGACGAGCTCTCCATGGCTGCTAAGGGATTAGAAATCAAAAACATTTCATAAGAAACGCAGCAATGCAAAACAGATTTTTAGATAAAGGTGAAACAGTTCACAAAACTCAGCATGCTTGGAATATGAAAGTAATATACCGGACGTGAGCCTTATACAGATGCCTAGCAGTCAGTGGATTACATTTGAAGTTAGGTTGTGAACATTGCCCTCTCCTGATGAAAAGAAGTGCCTGCATATATTATCAAGACAACAGCTTGGACACAAGCGCCACGAGGCTAACCCTGGGGTTGCCAGGATGACTCACCATGCGCTGAGCCTGGGCTAATTGTTATTTCGCACATGCAGGTTGCTGCTCAGTGGAGACTTTGCCAAGTCTTCTTCTCTCTATCATTTCTTGGGCCAGGCAGACGTTTAGCTCCAACATCAATTAGATATGGGCTGTAATTGGACCCACTGGAAGTGCACGCTGCTGGTGGATGAAGCTAGCTATATTCAAACACAATTTCTGCAATCCTTCCCACACACTAGATATCAGTCAGACCTCATACTGCACCAGTAATGCTCTACTTTGAAAAAAAGAGCCTTACAAATCAAAGAAATCCACTGAAAGACACAGATCAATACCTTTGAATAACATCAAGGTGACACACCTTCTGGTTGATCTTCTTAACTGTCAGACAAAGCTATGGCTTAAAGGATAAAGCTGGCGATATTCCATATTTTTTGTTATTGTTGACAAATCCCATGAGAAAACTAAAATCATTGTGATATTAATCTGTCTTTCAATGCTTTCCAACTTCCCCAACAGGTCTTTGGAATTCAGCCCAAAGCCCATGTGTTCCCACTGAAGAGCTTAACAAATATATTTCTTTTTTATAAAAGTTTTTTTTTTTAAACTGTAGGTTATATTTTACAACAGCAGGATCGTGTACCTGAGATCTACGAGTAAAAAAAAACAACTAATGACCACATCCATCATAAAGCGGTGCATACCACCCAGTGACTCATATTTCTATGTATTTAACTGGAATTTGCAACACGTGCAGTACTTGTTAGAGTTATACATAATTGTTTAAGGTGGGGCCTTTGTTTGGGTTTATTTAGCGTACAATAAAAAGAAACAATATGACCACATAATTTTAAATGTAAATGGTGGGATAATAATGCTGGTCTGTGTCTGCTTGCGTCCTTCTTTTCTGCAGAAACTACACCGTCGGCGTACAGCTGGTCATAATTCAAAGCATTGGGTTTATACATCCAATACAAACATGTATGAATGTTATCTTTTTCCCATTACATGCATTGTAAAGGACAACCTACCACCAATACTTATGGAGTGTTTTCTGCGGGGGGGGACAATGTCCGCTATTGACTCACAAGGGGACACCATAATTCACATTAGTTCCCAGTTCATGTAACCACCTTCTCAAACAATCATGCTAGCTCCTTTGAACTGGGTTGAGTGGGTTTGGTTTGGCCCGAGCCATCAAGGACGACAGCTGAGCAGCGAGGCTACCGATTAGCAGCTCGCTAACCGACTGTATCATCTCTGGTCGGTAACTGTGTCGCTAACATGCAACGATGGCCATTTTTCCTCGCAACATGGCGAGCAACTGCCCCTTGGCGTGGTGAGCTAGCGCGAGGAGCTAATACAACAACCCACAGACCGGTCCTCGCTGTCGGGTACACAGAGTCCGTCTCAGCCAGCAACTAAACGCTAAACAACCTTTTACCACTTGGACCAGTGGTGCTGACTGTCTGGTAAACCTTACCAAGGAGGAGAAGACGAAGAAGAAAAGACCGAAGAAGGAGGGCGGGATACGCTTCTTCGGTGGTGTAATGGCGGCGACAGACTAAAAGTTAACGTTAGCTGTCTCCCCCCGTTGAAAACCTCCATACATGAATATCACTGTGCGATACGTCATTGGAAAAGTATCATCCGGATTAAATGAGTAAAATTAATTCATCATAACTCACCGCACTCAGACATTACCGGTCGAGGAAATAGGACAACAACTTCAGTTTTTTTAGCATGTTACAAGGCTTGCTCTGATTGGCTAAGTTGGTCACTTTGCGGGCCAATAGAATTGACCGACACATAACACGAGGAGTTCGTAGTCCAAAAGCGCGCCAGTGCTGCAGCAGAATAAGTGCAGGCCTGATAAAGGCATTGATGAGCAGGATTAATCACGATTTTGAGACACTAGGCTACGATGGTGACTTTGCAGATAAAGGCACAACACACATAGGGTTAATATGCAATACATCTTTATTGATTTAACTGCAAAATAGCTTGTAAATATAATACAATAATGTAATGTAATACTCTGATAAAGGCCACTTAGTATAATCAGTACATGTATTACTAATCTAAGGTCCACTTAGGGGGGAGGATAGAAGGGGAAGGGTCTGTTGTGACACTGGCTGTGGTGATGTCATCAATATTATACACTCCCAAGTGTGATTGTGTAGCAGATGTCCAGGTGAGTGTTAGAAGGGTTTGGTGTGTCAAAGCTTGAGAGATCGAGCACAAGCATATAGTGAGTAATAATGTTAATTCATAGCTCTTTAGGTCTGAAGCTTTAGTCGCTGATGACCATGTGATACTTACTGTTGAAAAGTCCAGAATGAAGCTAGTAAGTGGACGTTGAGTTTTGACTGTTTTGTCAAACTATTATTTCCAAGGTCATTTAACTTTTGATGCTTATATTTAAAGTCAAATGGGGAACAAGGTCCTAAAACACCAACAAAAATAGTGGCAAATAAAAACTAGTAAGAGAGGACACTGAGTTGGGTAAACTATTTTCGAGAATTATGTTTCAAGCTTTTAAGAAACTATGTTAGTTCATGGTATTGTGAGTAAAATCCATATATCTTCTTTCCTTGTAAAGATAACATTGGATCTCATATGTCAACAATGCCAAAGCCAATCCATGGCCCAAAGTCCTAGTTTACCCAAAGTTAGGACAGTTCAACTGCACATGTTGTCGATGACAACAGGGATCGTTTCCAGTCAGTTAATGTCTGAGTTTCCCCTTTCTGGCTGCAAACAGCATTATATTAACAAGAGTTATTTAATATATAGAGTACATTACAAGAGCAGTCCTTTCTGTTTGCAATGGGCTGCAAAGGAGGAGGAGCAAAGAGAGGAAGAATTAAGATTATATCTGAGCAGGCAAAAGTCCATTCACCAGGGCTTAACATTCAACATTTTGTATATAGGCAAAAACAATGAGTTACAGACAAATAACACAAGATGTTCCCCCAAACCAAGATGAAATCATGTAAAACCCCAAGTACAGTCACGTAATACCTCACTCTACAGAAACGCTCACCTTCCACCTTCTTATATACAGCGCCATGTGACTTCAACTGCACTTGAATGGCCACAGAGGTGTATCAATATCTATTCTATATAGCCATACCAGATTTAGCCTCCTGTGAGTGAGTCCAGCCAGCTGCATTAAGTTATACGTACAGAGGTCAGTGAAAGTATAGACTAGCCCACTCCATTCATTTCCCAGAAGTACACACTGCCCTGGTGTGCCCCATTGGCTTATTGGGAAGATGAGCAGCTCCTCCAGACTGCTTCACTTGACTCCAAATGATATTAAAGAGGCGGCCGGGCACTCAGCCAGAAGAGCTGCGGCTACTCCGGCTCCACAGAAACTGAGCAATCTGCTCGACACATCGCAGGGATAACATTCTTCAACCTTGACATCTCGTATCAGCCCGATGACGACTTAGCGGTAATGTTTTTCATTCACGCGATGGTTCAGAGACGACAGGTCCCAGGAGAGGGGGGCTCACACAGAGTGTTTTGTTCCTCTTTATCTCTTGTGTTGTTTTCCCCGCATCTCTACCTTTCGGCCCGTGTGAACAGATGCTGTTGTAATCCATGCAAAAAAAAAGGTTCATAAGGATGTAGTTTACGCTCATGATAAAATCGTTCACATATATAAATTAGTTTCAGTTAGTATTGGAGTTATTAGTTGTAAATAGTACATGGTATGCCTTCTTGCACTTAGCAAGGTAACACACAGAAAGATAACAAAAGAAACACAGTTCTCCACACAACATTACGTTTAGCTGACGCTTTCAGCCAAAGCGACTTCCATTTGTGCTCTATACACCGTAGACACAGCAACTGGGAGCAATTCGGGGTTAGGTGTCTTGCTCAAGGACATGAATTAGCAGAGCCGGGGCTCAAAGCCACCGACCCTCCGATTGAAAGACTGGAATAAACCACTGAGCCACAGTCGCCCTCAGAGTTCTGCCTCAGAGAGCCACAAGCGTCGACTTCGTCTCGTTGTTCACTATCTTCATCAAATAGGGGTCGATGAGCTGGATCTGTTCCACAAAAAAAACTGATAACAGACTAATTTCAGGAGTTATCAAGAGAATAATTTTCTTAAGCTTCTTAAGAGCTTGATTCCTCTAAAAGAAAAGCAGATTTTTATCTTTGCCATTTGCCTCTGGTTACATTAAACAAAAGAACTAACAGGTATTCATCAAGCTACGTTTCACATGTGAAAAAAGAAACCAACACATATTTTTCCCTTTCAATTATGCTTTATATTGTTTCCTCCTGAAACAGCCACCCAAAAAGGCAATAAGTATAAAACAAACAAAGAAAACATCAGGTAGAAATAAAATACAAATTGTAAAAGCTACATAAAAAAAATAAAGTAAAAAATTAAGAATACACCAAAAAAACAAAAAATATAAATACATAAACAAGTATGGACACACACATAACCTGTAAAAATGCATGTATACAGGTAGATGTCTTTTCTTTAAAAAAAAAAAAAAAAACATTTTTTTAAAAATGACATCCACATCGATCTTTTAATATTTAGTTTTCCCAAATCTGATTCTTTTTCAGACCATCTAACCTCTAATATATCAGCTTTGGTGAATCAGTTCCATCAATTTTATAGTTATACCACAAATTGGAAAGGTACCAAGTCCTCAGCCCGTAAATACACTTTGTTTATGACTGATTATCCAAACAAACATAATTCACCCAGTTTAACGGGACAAACACACTTAAGTCAAAATTTAACAAACTCAGAAATAAACACATAATGCAGAATGTCAATCAAAGACTTCATATTTACGATTAGAGACCAAGGACAAAGTATTAATTTAACTGCTGGCTCAAAGGTATTCAAGCAATTTCAGTCAATCTACGGCCAGCAAAGCTTCTGCCAGAGCCGATAAATATTATTATAAAGAAGCTTAACAGACACCCAAGACTTCATCAAATCCTGCCCTTCTCACAGCGGACAGCAGACTCTGGGCTGAAGGAACAATGGAGGCCGCTGAGTGGGGAAAGGCTTCTTCGGTCCTGGTTAAACGGCCGTGAAGACACGCGGCTGTGTTGGAGTCGTGTGCTTTGAGGTCCTTGAGGTCATCGAGCTAAATTAGATTAAAGTCAAAGTTATCACAGATATCGTGAAATAAATGTCAAAGAGGGAAAATAGTTAAAAGATGAATACAGAGAACAGTATGAATATGCTAATTATCCGTTAAATGGCCACCCTCTGTTCACATGCCAGATATTATCAGTGTGGAAGTGCAACATTTATCAGTCAAGGTCAAACACATTTTCACTGACATTTGTAATAGCGTGGTTTCCATAACAACCCGTCTGATTTCATCATGCTGAAACTGGTCTCTTCCATAGTTCACTGAACCCCTTTGGAGCATAACAGGAGCGTCGTTTCATTAATCCCTCCATGAAAGGGTTTAATTAAAGCAAATCCTCAAACTCAGAACTGAGAGGCGGTTTCATACGTTTTGATATTCTGCATGTTTAGTTATCAACGTTTCTCGTCGAAGAAAGGCCTGGGAAAGCGCGACTAAAAACTACAGCACCTGAACACACACTCAACATCCCACTGCTCTCCATACTGATGTATGACTGGGAACAGATTGCATCCTGAGTCACAGCAGGATGAGAAATATCCCTCATTTGCACCCCATCCTCAGAAGGCTTGCCAGGTTGTCTCAGCTAGAATTACATATGAAATGTCTCTCTCTTTACTACATTCATTTTCACTTGATAAGCACAATTCATTACTGTACTCTGCAGTACTCCAGTAAAAATATCACTATCATAGTATGGAAATACTGTCCTGTATTTAAAATGTAACTTTTGTAAACAAGCAGAAGCTAAATGTGCTTAAAATACCAAAAGTAAAATAACTTATTATGCAATATTACATATTGTATTATTGTAATACTGAAACATTAACATGTAGGCAGAATTATCACATCTGGTTGAGGTAGAGCTGATTAGAAAAATTGTACATATTTTCCGGTTGGAGTAAAAGTGCAATTTTTGACCTCGAACTGTAACAAAAAGCTAAATTGACAAACTCAAGTACAGTTATCTCAAAAATATACTGAAGCACAGCACCTGAATAAATATACGAATAATATTCTGCTGCACCAAGGCCGGATTAACCTTCTGGAAGGCCCGAGGCAAAAAGCAGCTGCCTCGCCCCCATTTGCCCTCTTTTCTCTCACGCATGCAATGTGTTTATTACACTGAAGTGTATGGACATGATATATTCGTGGCTGATATATTATTGGTGGTTAATAAAGAAAGTATAAATTGTTTACGATAGAGGAATTTAGTGAAAAATGATGTTGAATCATATTCAGCATGAGTATTTTGCATAAATTCAGGACATTAACTAGTAATCAAGTTCATTTTGTATGACATGTTGTATTATTACTCTTAAATTATGAAATTAAGAATTTTATCCTTTTGCACAATTGGTCAACATTTCCTGCCGGTTTTTAGTCCTCATCCCAATTTTGCAAAAGCGTTCTCATTGGATATAATTAGATAATTTGTTATCATTAGCGACCTAAAATTCCATATTTGTACTACTGGGGCCAAGAGGTGCAATGTGAATTTGCCTAAACACATGAACGTAGGACCATGCAACATAATAACACATGCTTTGTTTTTGAAGACAAAGAACAAGTAAGTTATCAATAAATCCCCACTGTGCTCATGTAAACATAACTCACTTATTCAGGTATAATTAAATCATGAATGTGAGACAGGAACTGTTTCATCACTTTATTAATGAGTTTAATTATTTATACCAACAAACAAAAACTGTTTCTCTCCCTCCATCCCTCTCTCTCTTCATTTTCTCCTTTATCCAACCGTTCCGTTCCCAAGACATTTTACTCTCAGACAAGGTGATAAAAGAGCAGGGTCACAGCAAATTAAAAACCAAGTGTGACAGATCAGAAGATGGAAAATAAACATTAAAATAGCACATTTAGTCAGCTCTTCATTTAGGAGCAAGTCAGGAGTGCTGAGAATAATGTCCACGGTCTGCCAGCGCACACACAAACACACATACATACATTCCCTGCAGCTGTGCTCAAGAAACTTGTCAAGTATCTGTGAAGCATACACATCGTACTAACAGGTCAAACCCGTTACACTCGCACGACACCACATACGGTAAGCGAAAACAGGAGACGGTCGGACACAGGAGACGATACATGTCAAGAGACAGATTCATTATTTCCCCTCTCTCACACACACACACACAGTTTTTCTCTCACTCTCTCTCTCACACACACACACACACACAGGGTGATCCGTGCCCCCTCCCAAAACAACCCCATAGATGCAGAGGCTTGTAACATTCCCTTCACATTGAAGTTAAATGAAAAACTGGAGTTCCACCTGTTTGCTAGCATGTGCACCTGCACTCATACAAGCCCACTGATTATAAAGGACACACACACACCAACGTTTGAACCCGAGTACAGTATCTTGGATGTGAAATAATTTTGCATGTGACATTGCTGGACTAAAATTTTTAACGAAAAAAAAAAAGAAACAAACAACTTTAAACCCTAAATTGTACCACCCGAGTGGAAAATAAATGTTCACCCCCGTCCCCTGATAAAAAAAAAAAACTAAAAAAAACATACAATAAATAAAACAGTTATGTCAACATTTATGAGGGAAAATGGAAAAGTCGTGAAGAGAGAAATTGAGGGAGAGAATAAAAATGAAACATTTTGTTCTGTTTTTCCCTCCTGAACCAGGGACTGAAATGAAATTGTATTTACAGACTGCGACTGAGGATAAAAAGTCCGGCCGCTGCTGCGCCGGTCTACTAGAGAAAAAAAATTACAAGAACAACAATATAATAACAATAATAACAAAATAAAAGGTACTTGATATTTACAGTTTAGCAGTGAAAAAAGGAGGAAAGAGGGAAGCAGAAGGCAGAGGGAGGAGGACACAAAGGAATGGAAGGGGAGGCTCCAAAAGCGGTTGGGTTTCAGGGATTTGAGCATCATTTCTGGTCTGATTATTACTGAGATTAGTGGAAGTAATATAGTGTCGTCAACTTGGGCTGAACATGCACATTTGCGTGGTGGAAGAAGGACAACTGGTTCATGCTGACAGCTTGGCTGGGTAAATAATTTGCGATGAGTTCCTACCACCAGCACGGGCCAAGAAGAACATGATATGAGAGTCACAGGCTGCAGGAAGTGGGCGAAGAGGGTTTCAAGAAATCTTTTACACAAACCAAACAAAATTCATTCAGTCCTCCTCCTGCACAAACAATAACTGTGTATACTCGCTGAAATGACGATGACGAGCCAGGTGAGCAGCGAGAGCGGCCAGGAGTCTCTCTGTACCCTCTGCACCTGATTCTTTCACATAATCAAGCAGATATGAAACGTAACATCGTAAAGTGACATAATTATTGACGTGACCTTTACCCGACAATGCTATGAACTGTGTTTATGAGATGAGCGACATCATTGAGGCTTCTGTAGATGCAACTGGACCCCCCGCCTCCCCCTATCAATGGCCCCCTCTGAGTTTAGTCATGTTGGCGGCTGGACGCGACACATAACTCCCTCCTTTGCTTCCGCTCTACTCCGTTTGGAGATGTGCAATACTCATTTGAGAATTAACATGAATTGCTTGGTTTCCAGCTTAACCAATAAAAACATGAGCTTATACTGATGAAACTGAAAATGTGCACTGTGCTCCTTCTCATTCACATAAAAAAGGCAGTTGAGGAGCTAATATTCACAAATAAACTATAAAGACAGGCTGTGGTACCCTCAATTGTAATAAAATTTAAAACCAACTCTTCTTCTCTAAAATGAACCAAAAATCCGCCAATATCTTTTGTCTGGTATCAAATTGGGAGATTTAAAAGTAATTCTTCACATTTGGTGAACTGACAATACTTGAGTAGAGTTCAGGGTAGAAAGTGACAGAAAAGCCACTCATCTACCTTCTACAGTGTGTTGTACGATCAATCAAGTACACTACAGGTGTGCCATTTTTGACCCCACTTAGGATGATTGTCAATATTATTCAGGCCTTACATACGGCCCTCACTCTCAACTCCATAGTCAATCAGGATCAATGGAACCACGGCCACACATAAAATACGCTAATGCAAATAAAATGAACATAAAAATGGGATAAAAGTCAATTGTATGTTATAATACAGAAAATCCATATCACATGGACAACCCCCCTCCTCAACTTCTAAACATCCCAACCATTGTAAAGTTTTTCTTATTCTAACAGGCCAGACACGGGCCAGCGTGGACTTAGAACTGCAGCTTATATTAAGCCCAAGCATGGCGACCTAAATATCCTTAAAACAACCTCCCACATCTTCCTTAAAGCTGGCAGCCAAAGAAAAGTGTTTTCTATTGGAAATGGTTTAAATTCAGGGAAAATAGCAATGCTGAGTGTTTATGTGGGTGTGTATAGTCTTTTCTATTTTAAGGGTTTGGAGCCAGAGGGGAGGTCGAGAGGGAGAAGAGCAGAGAAGGGGAAAAGGAAAATGGGGAAGACAAAAAGAAAAGATGACAGAGGGATGGATGCTCAGGTGCTGTTGTTGATGGATCCAGGTGCTGAGCTGGGCTGGGCGGTACTGTCTGACACACTGCCCTCTGCAGGGGGGAGAAAGGGAGCACACTGGTCACTAACACAGGCTAACCTCATAATAGATAGTTCAGGGACGATAACTAACGGCCTATCAAGTGATTATAATGTGTCCAATAGTAAAAAAATACTGATTTTTTGGAAATATTCATAAAAAGGAGTGAAACGACTCTACTGCCATTCAATGTCTGGGCAGAAGCCATTTATTCCAGATTGTGTTTAAAGTTACTAAAAGTTAAGTTTTTGATCAGGGTAACAGGCCACAAATGCGTCATGCGATGAAGACAATATTAATAATAAATGAATAAATATATATATATATATATATATATATATATATATATATATATATATATATATATATATATATATATATATATATATATTTTTTTTTGATCACTTGTGTTAGTTTTATAATTTATAAATACACAAGTAAATGTTTAAATGAGATCCAACCTAAATATGGTCTGTGAATTAAAACGTGTAGGATTTGTTCATATTTTTGGGTACATACCATGTGAGGCAGGCGATGTCTGTGCACGAGCGTGAGGAGGAATGAGTGTAGAGTTCAACTGGGGCTGGATAGACAGCTCTGAAAGGGCAGAAAACAAAACATATTCCATTACACATAAAATACTGATTGCTGACAAACACAAGGAACATAGCAAAAGATCAAACAAAAAAAAGAATGACGTGCAGGTAAACTGACCAACGGGACTGAAGTTAAAGAGGAGCGGCAGTTCTCGCCCGCTGGGCAGGCGGGTGTTGGGCTGACGTAGCTCGTCGAAGAAGGGGTGCGCACACGCCTCCAGGGGAGACAGCCTGGTCACCGGCGTGTATTCCAGCAGTCGAGAGCAGAGGGCGATGGCCTCCGGCGGGGTGCGAGGCTTAAACACCTGACGGAGGGGAAAGACTTAGGCTCATGGACATCCAAAACTCTGCTCTTACGCACGGCTCTTTGCAGCAAAATTGCGAATTCATCACGTTTCACATACATGGGATTTACTGTATCCAAGTTCTATTAATTTTATACCTTGTGATTATCTGGTTTGGGACAATAAACAACATTCCTGATACTATTCAGCAAAATCATGAACTATTACCTGGTCAAATTTCTATTCATCTAGTCTACAATTAAAGAAAAATACTCTGCAGCAGCATCAGTACTTTCTAAAAAGTAAAACAGAAAGTATTTTTTACATGCGTGTACATAAATCATCAAATTCTGGTTTCTTATTATTCAGGCTTCATCATGATCATCATCAACAATATCTCGTCCTATGAAGGACTAAAAAAGCTGTTTCAAAAAGATATATACAAAACAATTTCACACTAGTGTTATGATAACCAATACCCATGATTAATATTCTCCAGTAGTGGGAACATACCTTTGTCCAAGGGTGTGCTTTTATCTGAGGGAATTTGAACTCGGTGTAGTTAGGGTTCATCTCTCGGATCTGCTCCCTTGTTGGTGTCCCCAGAACCTAATAAACAAAAAGGAAATGATCACAATGATTGGTATGTCCTGTATGGAAACAAGATGTAGAGGAGGGATTATCAGTGGTGACAATTGTACAAATAGACGTTGTCATGTTAAGTGTACAGCTTGCATTGTCCTTTTGCATTGTTCTCCATTTCTAAATATCTGTATTTACATGTATTAAAATACTATATTAAAATTACTCACACATGGTTTGATGTTTTTCACAATAGTTTTTACAAAAGCTCAAAGCTGATGTTTTTTCTTTTTTCAAAGCCAATATTGACAGCGGTTTTAATTTCAAACTTTAGACCATGTCTCCTTTCATCTTGCTGCTTGTGCAAACAGTTGGCTTCCAGCCGCTGTAGTATCACTACTGTACCTTGATGATCTCCACTAGCTGGTCTACGCCGCTGTCCCCAGGGAAGATGGGCTGGCCCAGCAGCAGCTCGGCCAGCACGCAGCCGGCCGACCAGATGTCAATGTTGGACGTGTAGTCGGTGGCACCAAAGATGAGCTCTGGGGCACGATAGTACCGTGAGCAGATATAGGACACATTCGGCTCTCCCCGAACTAACTGCTTCGCACTAGAAGGTGGTAAAATGGAGATGAAGCAGAAAAAGACAGTTCAGGAGGGGAATGTCAGTAAACGTGAATGTTTCATTTCTCAGTGCGTTTTCACAAACCCACAGCTTGTGAGCAGTCAGAGGTTAAAATAAATAAATAAATATATATATATATATGACGGATGAAAACAGGGAAAGTCTGAGAGAGAGATGGCTACACAAATGGACAGCCTACTAAACACACACGCTGAGTAGGGTTGGGTACCGAGAACCGAGGTCCCAAGACGCTTCCGGTACCTACCGGACCGAAACACAACGCAGATTTTGGTGCTTCCTTTCGGTGAGCCGATTGAAATACTTACTTTTTTACACTACTCTGTAATGTTGCACGGTATACCAATAGTAAAAAGGTAGTGTGGTACTATATAGTTAATATATTGTTCAATTTGAAAAAAAAAAATTAAATTGCCTTGGCAATAAAAAAAAAGTAATGTTCAGGCACCGTTTAGGCACTGGTATCGTAAAAAAAAAAATCCTTCCCTAACGCTGAGACAGTAACAACAATGGAAAGAATAATAGCGACAGGCCGACAAGTCCAGAAGCAGAGTTTGTTACTGACCTGCCAAAGTCACAGAGTTTGAGGATGGCCGTCTCCGGGTCCACCAGGAGGTTCTGTGGCTTGATGTCTCTGTGACACACGCCCTGGGAATGGATATAAGCCAGACTGCGGAACAGCTGATACATGTATACCTGGGGGAGGAAGAGGAGAGGGGGGGAAGCAAAGGTGAATTTCAGGATACCAAAGTTCACCACTGTCAATGTCTTCAGTTCATTATCATTCTGGCCAGTAAGTATGAAAATATCAGCAAAAACTAGTCAGGATAATATGGCCTTACATTATCAATCCCAGCAGTATACAAACACAAATTCCTAATGAAATAAATAATTTAAATAACACAAACTGGATAAAAAGGCAAACAATTATGGATAGCTTAACCAATTAAAAATAATTAATCCTAATAACTTTATATATTTTTGCTAAAAGTGACACATTATGAGATGTGAATCATACTTTTAGTTTATAGGTCTCCCAGCAGCCTACAATCAAATAATTATTGTTTATTCTAATATCTAACTAAAACTACTGCTGTAAAAAAGTAAAAGGGAAACAAATTTAATTTATTTAAATTAACATTATTTGTTGTTAAGGAAACTGAAATCAAGGTTTTAAAAACATTTCAAGCCCTGCAGATACCTGACAATTAATAGCATTGTATTAATTCAGACATTAGCTAGCGGTGTGAAAGGGGTTTATGCGCGTGTGAATAGGCGTTTCATCATGTGCCATTCACTTCAATATGTGCCCCGATTGTGTTTTTGGGTGCACTGTTTAGGTAGGTGTGTGATGAAAGACGCAGCTGTGTGGTCTGATGCAGCCTGCAGGGCCGTGTTTCCACAAAACATTGTGGTGCAAAATCCTCCCTGAAGATGTGCAACTAACTTCATCCAACCACTATTCGACATTTGTCGACACATTCTAGGTCAATGGTGTCGTTCTCACATTAAAAAATGCTCAGCCAGTTAAGTCTATCCCCATTAAATGCGTTTGTGAAATTAAGACAGTAAGAATCTTAATACGACAAATCACTCATCATCACCATTATCGTCATTATTACCCCCATGATGCTATAACAACAGGCTGGCCACCGATTACAAAATGATTACAGAGAACACAGGGACTGAGGGATGAGATAATGTTTAAAAAAGGGGCAGGGGGAAAGAGGAGGAGACTGGTGAGGAAGTAGAAAACGTTGAGACATGAAGACCCAGGGGACGGGGATGGGAAACGAAGACCCCCAGACAGGCTGTGATAGAAGTGTGTCGCTGCAGGACGAAGGGGTGACAGAGAAGAGAGAGCTCAGTATGCATCTCAAGGCCACAGGGGAGCAGCAGGCTGAGGAAGGGAAATGGGCCATGAGACAACTATAACGTCCTCTCTGCTGCTGGAGACACAAACACGCTCTAAAACAAGCTCCCTTTTAAAAACAGGGAACCAAGTGCATCGCAAACTAATTCATTCTCCTGGGACCATCTTCCCCTTGCTGCTTTTAATCCTTTAACAGTGAGCTGTCTGTGAGACACAAACAGGAACATAAGTAGTTGCTTTTTACATCCACAGGCAATTACTTAACAAAATGTTACTTTAATTTCCCACTAAATTTTTGTCGAAACTTTCTCAATTACTTATTTAACTCAATTGAACAACGAGGATGACATATCTAAATCTAATGCCATTTATTATTTGACAGAGTGAGAGAGCAATTTTATGCCAGAGTAGCAGACTCATCTTTTTAAAATTAGGTTAGATTAGATTTAAAGTTGTATACTTCTAACCATGAAAGCACCAAGAGCCAAATCTCTTCCAAAGATGAACAATCTGCAACTTGCAAAGCAGCTGCCTTTCTAACATATACTGTGATTGTGAGTCATCTGTGTGTTTTCTATAAAGCAGTAAATGTTTGACAGTCTGGATGTCAGAGGTTCCCACTAACGAATGCATGCAGTATAATCAGTTACAACTGAAATGCATTTCAGATGTATTAATCCCCATCACTGCCAAAATGACTCCAGCAAATGTCCACTTAATTTCCATTCTCAGATCTCGTTAAAAAAAGAAGAAAAACGGGGGTGAAAACATCATCTCTGCAGGCGTTGTGGGTTGCTGGTAAGAAAGACCAGAAAGTACATTTCCTTCTATGAT
Organism: Clinocottus analis; assembly: GCF_023055335.1. NCBI lineage: Eukaryota > Metazoa > Chordata > Actinopteri > Perciformes > Cottidae > Clinocottus > Clinocottus analis. The sequence goes on along the minus strand of NW_027176251.1, from coordinate 7,949,241 downwards.
TACAACAGCACGTCATCCCTGAATAACTGACTTGAATCAACCTTTTGATGCCTGCGGCCGTGTCGTTAAAGCCCACATGCACACCCAGCTGTGTATGTGCGTGTATAATCTTTATGTGTGCCAACCTTAACATAGATGATGGGGATCGTGGTCTTGGCTTTGTTGAAATGCCGAGCCACCCTGTACACCGTCTCAGGAACGTAATCCAGCACCAGATTCAAATACACCTCATCTTTCTGGAAAGGAGGAAAAAATATTGTACAATTAAAAGGTGGTAATTAAATATTGTAACTCCATGCAATGATTAGCTTTATGATCAAAGATGGCTTTTTGAAGGACAACATGATACATTGATCTTATGCTTTGCACTTGTGACGAATATCTGAAGCAAACAATGATTGAATAAACATTTACGTTTGATACAGCGTATTGACAACATTTAGTTATAAAACAGATCTATAATTGTGAGTGTAAACAGTTAGCTTGTCAGTCATTACTGTTAAAGTACATAGGAGTGTAAACATCAGACTCAAATACAGGATGGATATTCACATTCATTTTCATTGATAACAATGATGATACACTATAGAAATCTTGTGTTATATAAAATGATCAATTTTTACAGCGGCTGAGATAAAATACAATGACACATGAACTTTGCTTACATATAAAACAGCATTTTTATTTCCTGATGCGTACAGATTAGAAGTTAATGATCAGTCGATTTTGGCTGATTCAGCTCATGTTTTCTCAAATACAGATACACTAAGGGCAAAAGCTAAACAACAATAAAAACCTGAGCATTTCAACAAAGTACTTGAATCCTAAAATTGTTGACTTAAGGGTGTGAATTTAATGTACAATAAAGACCCGGATCAATTTGTCTAAAACATGTCTATGAATCATAATTGATGACTTGCTGGGTGTGGTGGCAGAGTGCTTCATCTAGAAACTCGATAACTACAGCATGAAAAAACACAACGTTGAGTCACTGCATACACACCTTCTCTCCACTGGAGTAGAAGAAGTAGCGTAGCCTCACGATGTTGCAGTGGTCCAATTTCCTCATAATTTGCAGCTCCCTATTCTGAAATGAAGAAAGGAAAAGGATGTGAAATGCAAAAATTGTTCCTAAAAAAACCAACCTAGGTCCATAATTCAGCACACTTGATAAAGAACTTCATATTCTAATCCCCAGGGGGAAAGCAATAAACAATGTCATTTGAGTATTGCAAAAGCATCACAACCTTCTTTGCAGCTGCAAAGTTTACAATTTGCCTTTAATTATTTGACCATAAGCCTGTGCAAACATACCTTAAACCTTTTGTCTTGGAGAACTTTCTTAATTGCCACCATCTCCTGGCTGTCGATGAGGCGAGCCTGGTAGACCACCCCAAAGGAGCCATTTCCTATAACCTTTATGTCTGTATAGGACACTTCCTGTGGGCGATCGGGGCCCTGGCCGGGTGTGGCTACCACCGTTGTCACCTTGCCACTGTCTCCTGTGGACGAGAGCACAAATATGACCTTTTTTAAAAGATCCTGCTATGATCAAAATGCTGCAGGTAAGATATTCACTGTGGCTTCCCACCAGTTACACAGCTTATATTTTAAAACTTTAAACACACAAATACCCTGTCATGAAAAGGTACCGGTATTTTCATGAAGTGATGTTTAGACATGCGAGAAAGAGTGGAATGACAACCGTTAAACTAGTGCCTCTTAAGGCTGATTTATACTCAGGCTTTACGCAGACGCAAGCACGCATGGCCGCCTTGCATGGTTAAATCGGCCAGGTCAAGTGTTATTAACCCAAACGAGGGCATTTGATATTCCGACTATTTTATGACTTTCACAACAAGTAAAAAGCAGAAAAGCAGTGGTTATTTCTTCTGTAGTCGAAATCGGATGAGATCGCTCTTTTCCCGGAGAAAAGCGACTGCGATAAGCCACGCCCCTTTTGTGGCACTGTGATTGGTCATGCTGCTTTTGGTGTGAACCCCCGTTTTTCTAAAAAAAATCTTGACGTGTTTGGTGTGGACTCACTAATAATTACAGTTCCAGCTCAGGACCTCTGCAACCTTAACTACTTTAATGTCTACATTCCAATAACATACACCTTACCCAGGTATACGTTTATATTATCTCTGTGTAAGAGCCAGTTCAGCACACAGTTGTATTTTGTGCATTTTTTGTTATTTTAACATTAAAGATGTTCTCTTCATACAACAGTTATTTATGTTTTGAATAGCATGTTATAAGTAGACTATTCGATGGTTATGTTTGCCATTATGATTTTTTAAAACTAAAATACAAGTACATATATTACCATTTTCAATAAAAAGTTCAACCTTGTGGAAATAAGATATTTAAGATCTAAGAGTAACTGACAGCTCTAGTTAGGATCAAGTTGCTGCTCAGTGCTTTATGCCTTTGCTCGTTTTGGGTCAAGAATGATTTGACAAACCGGCACCAGAAGCAATGACACTGGGAGGGGAAGAGCAGCAGAGAAGAGGCTCATCGCCAAAAGGCTTGTCAGAGCCTGTGATAAAAAAATTGCGTGGACAGTAACACACCCAGAAGTGCTACCATTTTCCTGGGCTTGCTCACTTCGCCTGTCTCAACAGGACCCCCCTGAATTCTAGTAGGTCTCCAAGTCTTAAAATGGAGTGAGATAATTAAGCATTTGGGTCCCTCCCATAAATGGCCAACAAACAAAAGTAATGTAATTTAGCTTCAACTGTATATTAATTCTGTATACATTAAAAAATAAAAAAAATCCAAATTAGATCTCCAATTGATTGTTGGTGACAAAAGACAACTCTATACTTTACCATAATTTACCATCCCAAACTTTTCACACTTAACAGCAGCCGATCATATCCACATGATTGGCCTCTGCCCTCAGGTCAGCAGGAAATATTCAGCTTTTGAGATCAGTCACTGTGTGGTTCCTGCACCCTCTATTTCCGCTCCACAATGCAATGTTCCTCGCTCTCCTTTTCGCATCACTTTCACACTCTTTTGAAACCAGTAAAGTCAGAGGGGAGCACATTAAATAAGGAGCAGATGTGGCATGATAGTCCCTTGAATAATGAATGCAAAAAATGAGCACTCTGCCCAGCTGTCAGTGAACAGCTTTGGTTTCTAATACCATCAACGGAAGCCTGATGAGTAAGAGAATCACTCCCACACTAATGAGCAATTAGCTTGGAGCTTGTTGATAAGTGCGAAACTCTCACACATTTTTAACTTCAGAAACTTATCAGCAAGTGCATGATAAATTACTATATTTTATGGCCTATAGGAACAATAACAGCACTTTGCCTGATGTTGAGCGACAGTGGATTTAAACTGGGTGTGGTTTGGCTAAAATCACTCCACGGCTATGGTCGCCTTTTAATCCATACGTCTGATTGTTTCCCCTCCCCCACAAGAGAAGATGCTTCCATTGACACAAAACACCAATCAGAATAATTTTACATACACTACAAATAACTATGGACAGTGCATACATTTTCTGATCAGAAAGCTAGACTGCACAAGTATTGAAGTTTTACTCTTGTTTTGTACCACGCAGACTCATGATGGTGCTCTTGCACTGCACTGATCTCTTCAGCATTGACAGATACCAAGTGCTGATCCAATATTTAAAATGTTACATCTATATCACATTGCATGGAATAGGATACTTTTTAAAGAAAGGTAACATGAGGCTGGAGATAGCTGTGATTGTCCTGGCACGTAATACTGAGCCAGATGCACTGAGAGACTGCATTTCACAATGATATTGGCGAAGAAACTATTTGATGTGGATTGTCACGTCACCACAATGGAGAACTGTTTTCACTATTTTAAGCTAGAATTCTCACTTTCTTAAATAAAAGAAGACAAGATGACCGGCAGTCAGAACACATGCATAGATACTTTCATAGATGCAGAGGTTTATGCATCCAGGTGAGTAGTTAGACTTAGGCTATGGTAAATTGACCATATGTTGGTTAATAAGAATATGTAACTCTGTACATTTGTGTACTTTTATGATTTGAATTTCTTCAAAGCTACTACACAATGTATAGTATTGCAACTCTAGTTTGTCAAAAACTATCTGTGCAAGATAGTCCTAGACTAGACCGAGGACAACGCCTAAAACATAGATCAGCCTACTCTTTATAAATGTTCCCATGCTTGCTAGCGTCCACGTGACATTAATAAGGTCAGTACCACTAGATCAGTATCTGTGCATCTCAACACATGACCGTCTAGTATGTTGCTAATGATGTGTGGGGCTGGGTGTATTAGCTCAGGACTTGAAAGGGCAGGACAGAGGTAGCTAAAGAGCGCAAAAGGATGTTCAACATGTATTAAAATAATCTCTAGCATCTAAGCCCTGCTATGCATTTAGAGATGTTATTGGAGGAGCAAGTGACAAGCACACTTTTAATTCTTCGTTAAAAACAGTTTGCTGTCCCTGAATACTCGTATGCCTGCTCACCAGAACTTTGGTCTGCCCTATATAAGAGTAGTTAACATGATGGATACGACTATAGGCCGATCCAATGTTATGTGATTGATGTTCTCAAATAAAGCTTTGAATGTTAGTCGTCATATTTTGTCGCGTCACCCTAAAAAAGAGGGGGCGGGGGGGAAATGTGATTTTGTATTATTGTGGTTATATAAATGTCTTTTAGCCCAGATCGCCCAGTTAATACAGATGCGCCTTTGAGTGCGCGAGAAGAACCATTTTTGGACCTTATTTTGGGGGGGGGGGGGGGCTAAATGCTAAACAAATATCTTAATATGTAAATTGTGAAAATGAATACATCCATATTCAACAAATGTTTTTTGGAATGGGACAACTACGAGACAAGGACTGAGCGACTATTGCACAATATTTTCTGTAAGCTATTAATGACACGAATGTGAAGTTAACTTTATGAATGAAGCTTCAAACTATTTCGCCACCACAGTATGATCGAATCCTGAGTAACTAAGATTAGACAAAATCAATTGACAAATAATCGTCCAACCCTATTTTCACATGTGTAAACACGCATTGAGGCTAAGTATTAAACTTTTTGTTTGGTACAAGCTGTAAGGGGTACTTTGCACAGATTAAAAAAAGCTGGTTGGGAATTCTCCTGTAGATTTATATTCTTTTCAATATTTGATTAGACTATTTCTAATTCAATATTGTCACCTGTTTTAATTAGGCCAAGTTTTAGAACAACTATGACACTACATTTTAAATGGAAAAGGGGCTTTGTAGGGTGGAAAAGGCGTATATCCCTTAAAATACAGTATTGAAAAAAATACTGTTTTGGTATTGCTACTTACACTCACGTAATACATTTGTATGAAATTATTTTAAAACGTTACCAAGACCTAAGAATTAACTCACGCTGCATTTGTTTGGCTCGTTCTAATGCCTTTGAGTCAATGATTGGCATTTTCCGAAAAAGCGTTGATCAGCCAAACCGATTATTTACTTCAGTATCCATTGGCCTTTGTCATCTCTGCCTCTCAATGATGATTTATAGTGTCTTTAATTTGTCAAAGACACCATCAAGTTGTTTCTGCTCACATGTTTTTCCTTTTTGTTGTCAGTCAACTGAATGTGTATTAGTAGTGTAATAAGTCATGGTTTGTTTATTAAGAACAGTTATTCCTTTACTTTTGAACTATATTGATCAAATCAGTAAACGGAGACATCTGTCTTGTGTGACTAGAAGTAATGGAAACATCCTAGTGAGAGTGGAGGTAGCAGGAAGTGACCTTCTCAATATTACTGCTACACAACATTTAACCATGTCCGAGCAGGCAGACGTCATTCATCAGGGCCATGTATGGATACACTTTAGAGGGCTTAGTTTTGTTTGTGAAAATATTTCAAAGGCCAAAATGTAGAAATGTTTTCAGAAGTATTACTAATGTAGTCCAACAGCATTTTTGTGTTTTAGCATCTCTGACACAAGAACAATGCTTTCACAGAATGTGGAATATTCTGATGACCAAAACTGAGACATTATGAAAACTGAGGGAAAGTGGACGAGAAAAGTGAGCTTAAATTCCAAAGCAATGGATGTGAATGAGCCAAATCACCTGATGAAGATCTGCTGATTGGCCACATGCACTAACTTTAGTAAAGATTTACTACAAAGGAGCATGAGTCAACTTTGATCTTTAACATACATTCATTTTCTTTGGTAGTCATTTCTCCTGTTCAAATAATAAATGATTGATCAAACAGCATATTATGTTCTGCCAGGCCTCAAATAATGTTTTTTTCCTCAAGTTTTAAAAATGTGGATTGACATAAAAGCTGTGATGCTATTTTCTTCCATCTATCCCAGTCTGTCATTCTGCACACCTCTTTCCAACCCTACAGATCTGCTACGGTTGCAGAGCTACATGACCCCTGAGCATTCTGCAAGTTTTTGTCATCACACCAGCAAAACCAACTGGTGGGACTTTGCTGTTGGCAAACCAGGATTTCCAGTAGAGGTTTTAACACAGTATGTATGTTCAACCATTAGCATAAAAGTAGACAAGATACCTAAAGGAATAATGGCCTCAACTAAGGTGTACAGATATAACATTTAATTTAGAAATTGTTTTCCACTTTAATAAAGGGTGCCAACATGGTTGTACAGGCAATGAGCCAAATACAACTTTACTAAACCATTTCCACTCTACTAAGCTAGCTGTATCACTTTCTTGGTCAAAGATGACCTGAGGTGTATGCATGTACTAGACAAGCCGTTTAACCCCATGCATTGATGCTTTCATATACGCAATAATGCAGTAGTTGGATTAGGTTAGGTTAAGATCACCACATGTTGTCTAGTAAGAATTTGGAACGAAGTAGTTTTTGGGATGCTTTTAAAGATCATAATTTCCATTTCTTCAGGCTACCACACGGCGTACAGTCTCACAACCCTGGTTTGTCACTCTCTCTGCAAGATCAGACTGGACAGAGGACGACGCCTAAAAAAGTTAGACCTCATAATTTCAACCTAAAGCACTATTGACCAAACGTTAGCAAGCTAGGTAGCTTCTATACCCAAAATTAATCACGAATATATTAGCGCGTCGGTGAACACACAACTCTATTTTAGGGTTACAATGCAAAAATAATGGTTCGGTAATGTGGCCGAAATCACTTAAACGTTATATACCATCGAAACACCAACAGATTAACTCAAATGTCGCCACCAGCAGCTAACGATGATGTTAGCTGTGCGATAAAAGGATCGCACTCGTTCCTTAATGAAAAACACAGCCCCCGTTAGCTCGACAGCTAACTTAAGTTAGCTGTTCAGCTAACAGCTTGCTGCTCCGCGACAAAGATCGACACTAAGTACCTTCAAGACCAATTTATCTACAAATAACGTCTAGAACGAGCCTTTGTGACAACGTATAAAGTGGGCTCGTGATTATATATCTCTATATTTACTTACGGGGAAGTTTCAAATTCCCAAAGCTCGTCGAGCTGCTTCCACTGGCTTGTGAAGCCCCAGTTTTTCCTGTCGAGCTTCCGCCGGCTGCCGCTGATCCGGCGCCGGCTACAGCGGATCCGGGAGCTCCGGGAGGCTCAGCGAAGGAGCTGGTCCTGGGCCGCCCGCTGCCGCTCATATTTGTGTGAACTAAAGCCGAGGCAAGGTGGGACGTTAACAAAAGCCAGACCGGCACAAACTTAAGCTTTTATATAAGTATGTTGTAATATTCGAGATAAATATAAACTACACTTACAGCGTTCTGTATAGGTCGCCCGTCTCCCCCTTTCTTCCTCTGTAGAACGGTGATGGTGGGGGGAGGGGGGGGTGGGGGACTGGAGCGTTTACGCACAACGACGTAAAGCTTCGCAAGCGTTGCTGGGAAAAGGAGTTCTTTGGGGTTTTCAAGCTCACGAGAACTATGGACTCAAATGTACAATAATGACAGGTGTGATTCGTAACACCTCGACGGCACTGAAGCCAGTTAAGAACACACATTAATAGGGTGGACTTTGCCCAGTAACAGTGTGTGTCAGCAATGCATCATTTTTTTCTGGTCAAGAGGGCAGCGGGCGCCAACGTTCGTCAAAAAAAACTACAATGCCCAGCAGGAAAGCACCGTTTGTGATTGACAGTCAGACCGCCCAATCAGAGGTCCGGAAACGTCGACACTACCGCATTGGGCTGGGCTTCGTGTCACACGAATGGAGGGGATCAGCGGGCAAACGTTTAATTTCCCTCAATGAATTGCGATTTCCCACGGACACTGTTTAAATTTTCTGCATTTCCACGCCACAGACGGTGACGCGGGACCGCCACAAAAAGGCGCGCGCCTTTGAGGGAACGGAGGGCGACGAGCACACGCGGGATCGTCCAACGAGAGTAAATGAGAGCCAAAGGGGAAGAAGGGCCCGCCGTCGTAGCCGGAGAGCTTCGGAAAAAAGTGGGTAGCGCCGCCTGACGGACCGCCAGACGAACCGGGGAGCCGCCGTCGGGAAAGCGCGGTGCCGAGAAACAGGTCTGCAATATCGGAAGGAGCGCCGCCAACAGCTCTCCGTATGCTATCACACACTGTAAACAAAGATAAGAGCCACGTTTATGTGGAAAATCCGACCAAGATGAGTGAGGATCTGCTCAATGGCGGTCGGTCTGTTAGCATTGGAGGGCCTCCACTTAGCTAACGGCTGTACATCGCGATGTTAGTTTGTGGGACTGTTCTATAATATCTGCAGAAACTGATGGGGCTTTTTTGGTTGACGAATTTTGATGATAGGAACACATAAACCATGTAATATTCATTTTAACTACCTTTAACAGCATTTAATGTGAATACGTTAGTGTTTGACATGTTTTTTATTCATATTTTTTGACCACAGGTGTGCCTTGCCCTTAATTGATTGGACACAGCACTGAAGTTTCAGTACAACGCCTCATCTCCTGTCATACAGTCTTTCATGAGACACTTGCACAATACATAAGACAAAACACACATTTTATTACACACAAGCACACAGAGCACCAGCATGGCCGAGCAGCAGCAGCAGCAGCAGCAGCAGCAGCAACAGGAGGAGGAGGAGGAGGAGGAGGAAGAGGCGGCAGAGGGCATGTATGTGGAGCACCAGTATATGTGCAGTGAGTGCCACCAGCTCTTCAACACACTTGAGGATGTGCTGATCCACCAGCAAATCCACACTGGCCAAGAAGGGGAAGGAGAAGGGGAGGTGGGAGAGGTCACAACCTTCCAAGGTGTTGCAGAGATGGGGCAAAACCAGCAGTACCAGTGTCTGGAGTGTGGAGCCCTTCTCATGAACCCAGAGGAACTGCTGCAGCACCAGGAGATGCACATGAGAGAGGCGGGAATGGAGGTGGAGCATCAAGGTGAGAGATTTGATTGTGTGTATTTTCTAAGGGCTTATGTTTGTTTGAATCGCTACTACTTATACTAAGACAAAGAAACAACACTGACTGTCTGTGTGTATGATCATTCCCCAGAGCTCTGTGAGGTTTTAGAGACAGAGGAAGGGACTGAGGGTCAGCTGTCTGGAGCTGTTCAGTACCAGTGCCTCGACTGCCTGGCCCTGTTTGACTCACCTGATACCTGGCTCGAGCACCGGCGGACCCACAGTAGAAGCAGTACACACAGTAACACAGAGACCGTGGTAAGGGAGATTTATTGAATTTGTGAAAAACTGTAAAACATTTTTGTTCTTATCTGGAGAGTATAATTCATTTAATGTTTGTACTACAATAATGCTACGGTAGTCTTTCTGCCGTTGTCCCTATTGTTGGTAAATAACAGAATGACTGGTGCAGTTCTTAAAAACATTTTTCAACAGTTGGTGGCACATTATTCCATCGACGCAGCAACAATTAGTTTGAAAAATAAGTGGCTTCCTAAATTGACAAGTCGTACCAAAAGCTTGTTATTGAGCTCTAACAATGATAAGAGCACAGTGTTAATGATGTAGGTTATATTATGCAGACCCATTCACACCCTGGTACTAGCTTTACGTGAAATGTAAAGCGCATTGTCATCTTTGTTGGGAGTTTTCCGAGACTATAATAGTCTGCGTGCGTACGACAGACAGTCAAATCTCATTATAAAGTGAAGCTGACAATGAAACAAACAACTGTAAATCTGAGCAGTTAATCTAGTAACAGCTCAACTTTACTCATAAACTTTCCACAAGCACAGATTGGTTTGCTGTAACCGCACTGCAATTCTAGATACTAGTTTGAAAGGGTGTCGCAGACATCTCGTCTCCAAAGCATCTGATAATCAACTAGAAGACATGAATCAGAGTAATGACGCTGAATTTCCTGCATCTTTGCTCTTCTTAATGGAGAGCCATTATCAAACACCCCTTAATTTCTGTGGAAAATATAACAAGCCTTGTTTTTTGTTGTTGTCCCTTGCAACAGGAGTATGTGCTACAGCCTGATGGCACCATCACTCCCCTGAACAACATGCAGAACTACGTACTGAGTGAGCAGCAGGCCGGGGAGATCTTGGCACAGGTACTCAGATTGTAAACACCTCATAAGAGAGGAATTAAATGAGAACATAACGGGTTCTGAAGTTCAACGTGTTTCTGTGTCTTATCCAGGTACTCGCTCAGCAGCAGCAGCAGCAGCAGCAGCAGCAGCAGCAGCAGCAGCAGCAGCAGCAGCAGCAACAGAATAAACTTCAGTCCAAATCTGCAGCTTCCTCCCGTTCCTCCCTGCTGCCACCAGTGACAGCCATCCCTGGCTCTGCAACCATGCACCTGCAGATTCTCACAGCTCAAGCTCTGGCGGACAACTCCACCGTCCCTGGTCAGCGGCGCTCTAAGCTGCCCCCTCTGTTGCCTGCAGTAGGAAAGCTGGGGGTCCTGGAGAACGGGGACCAGAGACTGGAGTTAAGGTTGGCCCCCGGTGTCCAGGAGCAGCAGCAGCCAACAGAGGTGGTGGTCATCCACCCGTATGAGTGCTCAGAATGCTCCCTTCTCTTCCAGACCCCGGAGGACTTCCTCCAGCACCAGGGAGAGCACTTCCTGGGTCAGGACAAGGAGAGTGGAGAGCCAGGCGTCATGAGTGGCTTCGAGGAGGTGCGAGGGAGGGAGGAGACAGCGGAGAAGGGGGAGGACGTTAGGATTAGAGTAGTGGAGAAGAAAGCAGCAGTCTGGGCCAAGTCCCAACAGTGTGAACTCTGCAACCGCACCTTCACCTCTGTCAACCGGCTGGCTGCTCACAAGCGCGTGCACGAGCAGGGCACACACGAATGTCCGGAGTGTGGCAAGGTGTTCAAGAAGGCGACGTCACTGCAGACACACATGCGTACACACTCGGGCGTGGCTAGGTATTTGTGTGTGGACTGTGGCAATGGCTACACCACTGAGATGACTCTTATCATGCACAGGTAAACACCACGGCGGTCTGGATCCATGTGAGCAACAGACGGCCGATATGATTTAGTGATTATTTTGTCTGTTTCATCTTTTCCTCCCGGTGTCTTACAGGAAGTCCCACATCGCAGATCCTCTTCACAAGTGTCAGTTCTGCAACAAAACCTTCACCAACATGACCAAGTACCTCTACCACCGTAGAACCCACATCAACCGTGATTCATGTGACAGACCCGCCAATTACTCCTTGGTAGTAATATAAGCTTATTCCCCCGCACACAATTGCGTCCGAAACCTCAAGTTAGTATGTCTCTTTATTTGGCATGTGCTTGTTTTTTTTCCCCCCTGCAGGCCTCAGCTCCAATAAGAGCGTCTCTCACTGCACTTGCAATACTACAGAGGGCGAGAGACAAGAATTCTCTCACTGCCGAAGCAAAGAGCAACCTGCTGGCCCCTCTCTCAGAAGATGAGATGGAAAAAATGGGGGAAGATCCAGTGCAGAATTCACAAGTGGTAGGTGGTGAAGTGGAAAAGCGAGCCGATGACAACACCATGGAGGTGACTGCCCCATTTGAGGCAAACACCAATGAACCCCCGCAGGTGGAGGATGCCACCAAGTCTGACTTAGCTACAAACCCTGCTCCCCCCGACGACACAGGTGCTTCAGCGGCATCACCCGCATCATCCGTCAAAGGGTCTTTTTCTTGCCGTTCATGCTCCAAGACCTTTCCCTCCCAGCTGCAGCTCGTTCACCATCGACGCAAGTCCCACGTCACCGAGCGCAGCTTTATGTGCGGCATTTGCGGCAAGTCATTCAAGAAGCAGATCCACGTGCGCAACCACATCCGCATTCATACCGGCGAGCGGCCCTTCCAGTGTTCTGACTGCGGCAAAACCTTTTCGTCTCTCGCCAATCTGATGAGGCATAATCTCATCCACTCTGGTGTGCGGCCATACCGCTGTGACGTCTGCCACCGCTCCTTTTCACAGTCCTCCAACCTCCGTCAGCACAGCCTGCTGCACGCCAGTGCTGCAACGTTGTGCTGTCCAGACTGCCCCTCCACCTTCCGCTGGCCCGTCAAGTTGGCGGCGCATCGCTACACTCAGCATCCGGGGGCTCCGGCCCCGTTCCCATGTCCCCACTGTGAGGCTGGCTTCCTGACCAGGAGGCAGCGAGACGGACACTTTCTGGAGCAGCATCCCACACTGGTGCAGGCCGGCACGGGGACCAACGACCAGGCAGAATTGGACAAGGACCCGACCTCGGTGCCGTCCACCTCTACCACAGCAGAGACGCAATCGGCAGATTCAGCCAGTCTATTGCGGGGGGGCCTAGATTGTAATATTTGCGGGAAGAAGCTAAATTCTCCTGCCAACCTGCGACTCCACAGACTGAGCCACTTCGCCTTAGGCCCTGGGCGGCCGCGGTGCCCCACCGGGAAGCGGCCCAAAGTCCACCAGTGTCTTATCTGTGGCAAATTGTTTGTGTCGTCCTCCGGAGTTGCACTTCACCAGCGGGTCCACACAGGCGAGCGACCGTTCCCTTGCCAAGTCTGCGGCAAGCGCTTCCGCCAGAACACGCACCTCCGCGAGCACCTGCGCACGCACTCGGGCGAGCGGCCGTTTCGCTGTGAAGTGTGCGGAAAGGGTTTCATCCAGAGTATGCACCTGGCTGAACACCGTCGAACACACACAGGTGAACGGCCACACGTTTGTCCGCAGTGCGGCAAAGCCTTCAAAACCTTCTCCAACCTGAGGAATCACAAAAAGACCCACGCCAGGCAGCAGAGGCTGGACGAAGAGGCCGCTGCCCAGGCCGCCATGGAGACCAGCTCTGCTGTGGCGGTGGTGGACGCGTCGGCGGTGGAACTTGCTAACGGGCAGCCTCAGTTCATCCAGATCCAAGCCTCAGATCTGATTCATCAGGTTGGGATGTAGATCCTTCTCACTCTCGAAAAAAACTAATTAAGTCCTATGTATACATTTTGTCTGTAGTCTCTGATGTTAGTTTAACTAATTCTGTATTTGGTGTCCTCTTAGACGCAGGGCACTCCCACCATTATGTGTAATGAGTTTGGGGAGACCATAGCCATCATTGAGACCAGCGAGGGAGGCGCGCTGCCTCTGGAGCAGGCCTTGGAGATCTATCACACCGCTTTGGAGAACAGCCTCGCCATGGACACGGGCGCCATGGACGGACTGCAGCTCCTCTGAGCACGAGTTTAACAAAAGAAATACTTTATTCTGCCAGGTTGATGAGTTCAGTATTGGTCTTAAAACTGACAAAGACTATTGACTACTGAGAAGTTGAGTCCAGTTCAGAACTTCTGGAGCCTGATAATTATGTACTAGACTAAATGGATATGGAGTTCAGCAATCAGACCAAAGTAACTCATCCTCCATTTTTTACAAAGCTATGAGAGGGATCAGTATTAAAGTGTATTTAATTAGCACATACTAAAATACAGGATGTGTTATTCATGATAAATAAGGACTATTGGTTGTGCCTCGGATGAAATTTGTATGATTCATTTTATCATTTATATAAAATTGATGTGACTTTTCTTCTGTTTAAAGATTTGGTCGTGCGGTTGTAAATAGGTGAAATCAATAAATGTTTTTTCAAGGAGATACATTTGTGACCCCCGCTCTCATGCAACACAACCATGTTAAAGTTCACATATCTAGACTGTAGAGATGAAGTGAACTCCATTACATTTAAACAGTGCTGGACAAAAAGTCTGCTCAATTTTGAATGTTCTTGACCAACATTTTGTATCTCTGCTTAAAGAAAACCATTTGTTCACATTGCCAGTGATACAATCACTTTAATTGAACACCTATTTATTTGCATTTTACTGAAAGATACAGATACAAACTTAAATTATTCATATAAATTCCTCTTATACTGGAACAGTAAAACAAGGAGTATAACACAAAAACATTAATAGCCATATTTATTGTTTTTTCCATTTCATGTGTATTATCTTCAGTAATGGGTGTCTTAAAAGTCAACTCATGTTCAATGACAGATTTTTTTCTTGATAATATAACGAGTCTACTGACTCTACAGTAAGTATATACTACACAACCAAGTCTTGCACAAAGTAAACCAGTATTTGCTCCTACCAGCTCTCTTTAATTCATTACCCTCCCTTCACTTCCCCCAGTTTTCTCTCCGCCGGCCTAAAAAGGTCTGGAGAGAGCAATAAAGTGACAAAGGGAGGAAGAAGGGAAGGAAAGAGATGGAGGAAGGAGATGTACAAGTTTTGAGGCTCTAAAACCAAACTTAGCGAGAGACAGCGAGGCCTACAGGGTTGTCTAAAACATACGGCTTATTACTGCTGAAAGAAGAGAAAGGTCCACGTTGCGTTTGTCGTCCTCTCTAATAAACAATAGAAATAACTGCACCGCAGGTACTTGCCGAGTTGAGAGGCCAGTCTAAGGAAGACAAGAATGAAGGAACTGTACAAGAGTCAAGCAGCTTCTCTCACCTGCCTCCAAAATGATTAAAACAAAACAAAGAAATAGTACAATAAATCAAGAGCCGGCAGAAATGAAGGAAGCATTTGCCAGATACGAAAACAGAAGGACCGGGGGTTCACTGCAATGATATGAGGAGTAATAATAATAATAATAATAATAATAATAATAACCATAGGAATAATACAACAACAAACTGAATATGACAACGTTAAATACAAAGCAAATTATACAAAAAAATAAAGAGTTAATAAAACTGCTTGGCAATAGAGGATAAAGGCCTTATCAGCCTGACCTCTATGACTAAGAGCCAGGATGTGCCCGTGTGACTCTGACCTGCCTCCTTCCTTCATGGCCAGCGAATGAGAGGCACAGGAATGCTCGGTTCCTACCTACTGGCATGTGCTAGGCTCAATCGCAAGAAGAGAGGACAAGGCCAGACAGGTAATTGCAGGAATGATGGCACTGCCAGAAGTCCACTTGAGTTAAAGTCAATGTCTCACTCACTCCTGGTACATCTCCCCTGAAGGTCGACATGTGAACAATAAAATGGAGAACAAGATCTTTCAGAGGTCCAGAGTAATAGTTCTCTTGTTGATTCAAATAGTTTCTGGCTGTTGAGGGCCCAGCCCCCTTATGTCAGCAGAAACAAGACACAAGCTTACAACAGTTAAGTCTAAATACAGGTTGTTCCTCACGCAGATACTTACTGCTTTACTCCTCTAATGCTATTAAAACAAATATCAAAACATATAATGTTCTTGTTTTAAAGCCGCTGACTTTTCATTGTCTCTGAATGGGTCGCGCAGGTCTTTGCGTCCAAAAACAAGAACCCTCTATATTCTTCAAGGCAAATGAGTGCAGCTGTACACAATGGTCCTTCGTTCACTGGCATCAATGGTAGCTTTCCCAAGGTGGTAAATACAGAGTGTGAATTCAAGTGTGCTAGTTAAGAGTTTGCAGTGTGTGTATGTGCGTATATACTGTATATGTGGATTGTGGTGGTGTCATGAAGTAGTTTTTGTGCCATGGGGTTTCATGCATCTCACTGAAAACATTGCATAAAAAAAAAAAAAACATCTTTCACTTACACCGGTTGGGTGCTAAGGATGGAAAGAAACCAGGATCAGGCCAGGAAGGGTTAAAAGTGAGGATTAAAAGAAGTGTGTGTGTGTCTGTGTGGAGGGGGGGTAGGGGTGCAAAGGTGTGACTTCAACAGTCACTGATTGGTCAATTTAATTGGTTCGCATCCCTCATATCATCTGGAAGAGTCCTGTGAATCCCGAGGATCCTCTGGGCTCCCCTCTGTCCCGTGCTCCACGTCTTCATCCTGCAGGTCCCCACCTCCCCTCATGGATCCTTCTCCTGACTGGGAGCCAGAAGGTCCAGGGAGGGGGCCCATCGAGTCAGGGATGCCTAAAGCAGAGACATCGGAGGGGGCGGCCGTCTGCATGATCTTCTGCCGTACCTCCCTGATCTTCAGCTGCAGACACACCTTGGTAGGAAATATATCCGAGTATCTTGTCTGGAAGGCTGCAGTGGCCTGAGCTAAAAACACAGTATAAATAAACAACACAAATCAACAAGTGAAAATTCTGGAAATGCTTGTAGATATATTGTAATGCTTGTAGATATATATTGTAGTGCGTGTTCTAATCTTACCTGACGGAAAGAAGCCCTGCTCCTGGAACAGCTGCATGACCAGCGCTCGCCTCTGGTCCAGAGTTCGTCTCAGGGAGGAGTATGGCACCTTGTCAAACTCCATATCTGTAAGGATGTCTTCTCCGTCTGTGGCTGGGTGAGAGACAAACAGGTCGAGGCTTTAGGAAACTAGTTACAATAGTCTGTGTTTATGTCCCTTCAGGCCCATCGTCTTTGATGCAGTCTGAGAAGTGGGACCAACAAAGCAGGAAAATACAGCAGTGGCTACAATATTTCTCCAAGTCAATAATTCTTACATGTTGGGATTTTCTCATCAGTTCGAAATTCAGATTGACAAAAAAAGAAGGTCTCCAAAGCATGGAGTGTTAGCCTATAAATTCCAACTTAAGAATTTGTACTAAATCATCTCATGTTTTTTTTTGGATGGTGGGAAAAAAGAAGAAAAAAATGTATGTATTAAAACAATGGAACATTTTGAATGAAATGAAGGTTTGGTCATCACATCAAGCAAATGCAAACATAATAACCAATAGTACTTTCTGAACCAAACCAGTTGACTATTAAAAAAATAATAATTAATGAGTAAGGTTCAGCATCATATCCACTGATAGCTCCTCCCTATGCACACTAATTGAGAATTGTACAATGAACCATAAAAACTGTCTTTACATTTAGATTTTGTGCAGGTTGATACTCTTGACATTAAGAGACTGTTAAACCCGGCTGGTACAGACTAGGTACAACTTGCTTCTGCTCACGTATCTTTTCCAATGATTTGCATATCTAATAAATGGTTGATGTACGGTGTATTCTGAAAGATTGAGAAAGGGGCAAAGGGGACTCCAATACCGAAGGAAAATAAATGAACCTTCAAAAGAACAGACGGCTGTCCAATTAGTACATTTCCTATTCTGAGCAAATTATTAAAGAAAATTGTTTCAAACAAATACCAAGATTATTTTAGTTCCCAGCACGCATACAGACAAAGTAACACCAGCTCACTAATGACTGGCTGAAACAGATGGATACCAAGAACATGGTAGGCATAGTCTCGCTCGTCTTCAGTGCTATATTTGATGCTATACACCATGATGTAATGATTACTAAACTAAAGCAATATGGATTCAGCAGTGCGGATGGACAGTGATCTTTCAGAGGGATCGCAGAGTCTTTTACGACGGTAGCTAATCAGACTGCAAATACATCAGCTGCTGAGTTCCACAACAAAGTTGCTCAGATACTCGATTTTCACAAAGGATCTGCCTCGAGCAATTGAGAATGCCAATATGCCAATGTGTGAATCTGATAGGGGGAAGTGAACTTCACTAGCCCTGAACATTTACAAAACTAAAAGCAATGTGTTTGGCTCCAGGGGTTGCCGAGTGGGGACACACAGCTTCATCAGGTCTGGTTCGGCAATAAAACGGGTCAAGAAGACCAAATTACTGGGCATGGTGTTGGAGGCATTGTAACTTAAATGGGAAAGCGCTCATTATTTGTCAGGTAATAAAGTCCTTGGTCTTTTGTCAGCTGCAATACTGGCCAGTCAAATGGTCAGCGGCAGCAAAGAAAGTCATAAACTAGTTCAAAACTGACCCCACAGATCGGCACAGTCATTAATGAGAATAAATATAGCGAATTTGCACTCTCGCTTGTCTTCGTTCTCAGTTGAAATTAAACTCCATTGTAGCCTTCTCGTGTTTTTCAGAAATGCAGTAATTAATCAGACACCTCAAGTACAAAACGCATGCAACTGATACAACCATCATGAAGGACCGCTAGCTCAGAAAAAACCTCCTCCACCTAATAAACAATGCAGAGACTGGTAGTAGTAATACATAATAATAATAATCACTTTTGAAAACGTGTTTGGCAGATTCTCACGAAGATGAGTAACAACAATGAAGCAAACTACGAAGGAGGCATTTACGAGGAGATCGTCAAGACACCCAAGATAAAATCATTACAATGAAAGTAAAGTTCACACATGAAAAAACACCAATAAACACACAAACAAGAGCTTCAACCTAAACCTCTCACATACGCTTCAACGACACACATCACCTGTCAATAACTAGACATTAAAAGACCAGAAACAATGACCGTATGAAATGAAATGCGTGGAGACTCCTCGCTCTGCCCTGTGTTAGTTACCTGCTCTGTCGAAGGTGAAAATATCTCCCTCACACTTGGCGGCACTTTTTGGCGTGTTGGGCTCCGAGCTGCAGCTCGAGCGTCGCCGACTCTTCCTCTTAGGAGACACTTGCTCGTCAGTGGCCGAGTCCAAATCTAGAATCACCCAGAAGAAGAAAATACTAAAATCAGCAGAGATCAAATCTCCATGTTTATCAAGATTCATCATGTAACCTCGTAAACAGTCCATAAACACTAGAGATAGTTCTTGCTTTGTTTCCGTAAAAACAAGCAACAATTTTCTGTTGGCCAAATGAATGCACATTCACAACAGACATCGTAGCTATTTTAAAGTACTCGGTTAAAAAGCGTTAATTCAGAGTATCATGAGAGTAAAACCTGTAGAGTTCTTCCTCTTGCGGCGATAGCTTCCCAGAATTGCGCGGGGCGAAGTGGCGAGACTCTGCAAGGTGGGTGACGGCAAAACCTCCTCAGGCCGAAACTCTGGCAGCTCAGCAAAGCGCTCCTCGAAATACACCTCCGACAGCACCCTGCCCGACCAACGCACACACACACACAATATACAGTATATATACACCGTCCATCAAGGATTTCTGGAACCTTACAGACAAGATTCATAAAGCTGTTAACTCACTTGTCTACTGATTCAAAAGTCTTCTTAAGAGGCGGTGGGCGGGTTCTGATTTTTTTGGGTGGAGGACCATCTTTGTCCGCCTGTGGGGGGGGCAGGGTCAGTTCTGTGGCAGATGGAGGGGGTGGAGGGGAGGAGGGTAGGGACTCCTTCCATCCACCCTGCACAGAAAGTTACATTTAAGTATTTTATACAAAGTCACACTATTGATTTTCATGTTTGAATATCTGTTTTCTTTGTTACTTTTCCAATATATTTTCAAATTAAGAATGTTTCATTAAAGCCCTACTTGATGTCACATATCGTCAACAACAACAACAACAACAACAACAACAACAACAACAACAGGGTACGTTCCTCTCATTGTTTTAGACGATGTGTGTGTGTGTCTGTGTGACGCTGCGCTCACCTCTTTGGTGGTTGTGCTTTCTCTGTGTTGTGTTTCAAAGGAGTCTGCTGCACTGGAGCCCTCCAGGGGTCTGTCAGAGGACAGCGGCTCCTCCGCAGGGTGTGTTGATGGAGACCCCGTCTGCCCTGTCAGCTCAGCATCAAAGGAGAAGCGACTGGTGGCTGCATCTACTCTCTCCCTATCTCTCTCCCTATCTTTCTCTCGCTCCCTTTCCCTGTCTCTCTCCTTTTCCCTGTCTCTCTCCTTTTCCCTGTCTCTCTCCCTTTCCCTGTCTCTCTCCCTTTCCCTGTCTCTCTCCCTTTCCCTGTCTCTCTCCCTTTCCCTGTCTCGTTCCCTGTCTCGTTCCCTCTCTCTCTCCCTTTCTCTCTCCTTTCCTCGGCTTCCTCCTTCATAGCTGCCTACGGGAATGTTTGCCAGCATTGCCTTCACCTTCTGAGGGGTCCTGACTGGAAGCTGGGTTAGTTTCGGTGTACCTGGTGCACTGCCTGTAAAATGGAAAGACAAAGACAAGTTTAAAATATGTATCATCAATAAAACAATTCCCATTCAAAGGACAATCATGTAAATCCAAAGCAACACGTGCAGCCGTACCAGGTGTTTGGACCGGAAGAGGACTGCAGGGCCTTGTGGACACAGCTGAACCACTTGGAGGTGCCACTGAGCCGCAACTGCTGGAGGTCTGCCTCTCCAGGTGCCTGTCCGAATGAGTCAGCAGTTCTGTCTGCCTCTCAGCCAGTCGGTCAGCCTGTCGCTCTGCAGGTCTGTCCGGAGGCAGGTGCCTGTCTGCCTGTCTGTCCAGATAGGGCTGCGGATGCGGGTGTGCGATTGTGCTGGGGGTCGCTGTGTGCTTGGACAGGATGTGGGGGGAAACGGTGGAAGGGCCGGAGATGGAGTAGACCACGCTGGGGGGTACCGCTGTCATAGAGACGACCCCTGTTGCCATGGTGACGCTAGGTGAAGAAGGGTAGATGGCGGTGACTATCTGGCCTCCGGAGCCGATGGCCGGAGCTGCGGTGGAGGGCTGTGGAGCCTGAGCCGTGGCTAAGAGTGGTGGTTGACCTGAATGAAGGAAACAGGACCAGGAAGACAAATTATACTTTCGTGTTTTTTTTTTTAATATATATATATATATATATATATATATATATAGTAGTGAAGACTTTCAACAACTGGTCTCAGGTGAGCACTTTCGTTATAGAAACTTAAAATGAATGGATCAAGCTTGATTATCCTAGAGGTCATTTTATACAATGAAGTCAAGTTTAAATAAATGGTCTCACTCCAGTGAAATGGCTAATGTGAGGACTTAATTGAGCTGATACCCAAATGATGCAATTCCAAGCCTGGTTAGTTTAGAAATCGGGTAAAGGTCATTATCATAAATTGGTCATGACTGTAGAGACTGACCATAAATCCCCTTTTCATTCCGATATCTTGAGGTGAGAGCCTCAAGATATCAAAAGGACCTCTTTCAAAATTGCCATTCCAGTTTTTCCCTTGCCAAAATGTGTAGCATGCATTATTTAGTTTGCATGCCTGATGCTGTGTTCACACTTTGAGCATCTCAACTGTAAATCCTGTGACACGACTGAACCGCCACACTGTGTGATGGGCGTGAAGCTGCAGAGCGAAGCCAAACCTTTTACAGCGGTCCGATGATGTTGTGAAGCATCAAGCAATCATGTGTTTTTGTTTCACCCCGGTCCATTATGTTTAAAAAAGAAATGCCGTCAGCCAGTTCCCAGAACTATGTAACGACAAGGTTTAAATGTAAGCTATGAAATGGAAAACGTCCAAGATTTATCAAGAGCCAGTTATGTTTTGTTGAGCCAGTTTTGTCTCCCACTGTTCGGACAGCTGCTTTTATTTACATAAAAATACTTGTACGACACAAATTGCATAAGGAAGAGAACCAGTGAGCCCTCCACAGCACTGACCTGCAATCACTGGCTGAACCAGAGTCTGACCCGGTGGTGCGATAGCTGTGAATCCAAGTGTTGCCAATGGAGATGGCACATATGCAGATCCGGGCACCGGCAGGGCCTGCTGGGTGGTGGAAGAGCCTGTTGTCGTGGAGACCAGAGGCAGAGTGGATGTGACCCCTGGAGTGGACTGAACATAGGTGATCCTGGATGAGGAGGTACAGGGAGGAGGTGATTAGAGCAAAGACATATGGGAATGAATATACATATTTATATTCCTATACGTATGTACTTTTTTTTTTATTGCAAAAATGTCCTCTTCACTCTCCTAATTTTATTAACATTTATATTATATTATATATATTAACATTTATATTATATTATATATATTAACATTTATATTATATTATATATATTAACATTTATATATATATATATATATATATATATATATATATATATATATATATATATATATATATATATATATATATATATATATATATATAGTGAAGATGATATTTTTGTAATGACAAAATGTCAGAAAAAAGGACAGAACGTGTTAATGTACAATAATGAGGCAGAACAAGACCGTAACAGAGACTTGATTAGAAATAAAGAGGAAGACATGAGAGAAGTGCTGCAGTGAGGGTCAGTGGGTGAGTGTACATCCCATCAAGTAGCACTGGATGACTAGTGCTCTGTGTGTGTATATGTGTGTGTGTATGTGTGTGTGTGTGTGTGTGTGTGTGTGTGTGTGTGTGTGTGTGTGTGTGTGTGTGTGTGTGTGTGTGTGTGTGTGAGAGAGTGAGCTGAGAGGTAGTGTGGGGGAGGCAGGCAGAGGCAACTTGGGCCACCAGCAGCATGACTAACACACCCAGAATAGAGCTGCACTGCTGCAGCTGCACCTCTGCTGGAGTTTTTGTCTCTTACATTGTTTGCTTGCTATGCTTTAAGAAAAATGAACATCCAAGCCATTACAAAAAAACAAGGAAATTATGTATTGATATGTACAAACACCACCTTGTACACAGCACAACAGTTTAAAAACAGCAAAAGCGTTATTAATAGACATTATCTGCATTGACATGGAGCTTTTTATCCCACTAATAACCACAATAAAAGTCCACTCAAAATAAAATTACCTCATCTAAAACCGTGGTTGGTATAAAGTGGCCTATTTGGAAAGGTAGTTAATTGTGTCTGTAATGGTTGAAAGCACATTTATTATCCATCCAATGAGTGAAAATTGTCATGTACATATTATTTTTTGATTGCTTTCTACTTTTGGGGTATGTACAAAATGACTGAGCTCGTTCCTTCAATTTCCAAGTCCAGGATGGTTGCACGAGGATTATATTTGGTCAGGTGGCGTTTACTAGTTTTAGGGAAATTTAGAATCACTGCGTGATTATTTGTGGCTCGCTGTCCCCCATTTAATGACTGCTGGAGTAAAATATTCTGAAAAACAAATGTCGCTTCAATAGCACAGCACCAAACCAATAATGGGGATCAAAGCGTTCTTATGTTTGCTCTTGTGTTGAAACTCTCTTTTCTAAATATTTATTCTGGAGCATGAAGAGAGGACATGCAAACAGCATAGCCGATCCAATTCTTTTTCTGAAGCACTGTGAATACTTTCATGGAAATCATCAGTCAGATTTATATCATACAGAAACTAATATTTGGCTCATATAAACTTGAAAGAAACTGCCAATAATGAAACCTCTCCTGAGATCAAAAGTAGCCCAGGGTAGGACGAGTGAGGGTGGCATATGTTCATAAACTGGCACCTGTTTGTCGGAGCTGACTCAAGCTCGACTGGAACATAATTTGTTTACGTCTCCTTTCAGACATCTGATCATAACCCTGTTGGGTTTATCCATCTCCTTAAAATGTGGTTCATGAACAGTATTTTGTTTGTAAATGGGTATATTAAACAGATTTGATTTCCATGCACGTATGAAAGGATAATTAAGCCGTCGATTGAAATGTACTGTGCAGCTTTCTTTAGAGGGCGGCATAAGAAGCTTGATTAGATTATAACATTGTGTTTTGAAAAACATTACATACTGCAAACATGATAGCAACATGCTCAAATGTTGACTTTCAAGGTGAAGTCCAGTTCTGAAAAAGCATTTTATAGCATTCTTTCAGTGGCAGGTGGGTGGATTTCGTCTCGTGAAAATAAAAAAAGGTGCGAGACAGGCAATTACAGAAAAGCTTTTCACAGTTAATAACTATTAGGGCTAAAAATGTATCTGCAGGCTCCGTTTAGTTTATCGTAATGCACCAAAGTGGTGACGTTTACCGTTTAGCACAGACTACGACATGACATGTATTTGCGTGTAGGTCACCAGGAGTTATCAATTTCGGCAGTGGATGCCCAAGTGCAGAAATGCACAAAAGGGCAGTGCTGAAGGTTTTAGAGGTATACCATCCATATTCATTCTTTCATTATGGTTTGTTTGTCGTTATCTACCTGGTAGGAGGTGGTGGCAGCAGTACAGCCTGGGAGGGGGACGATCCTGGAGCCACCACAGCAGCTGTGCCCACCGTGACAGGGAAGGGGCTGGAGGTGTGTACCGCTCCACCGTGAGGGAGCTGGGACTGGACCAAAGGCATCGGAGCTATTTGGATGATCTATCATGGAAAGAGGAGCCGATAAAGAAAGGAATACGACAAATACAACATGTACAAAAGGGCAGTGCAAGTGGTGAGCTAATCATCTGTTTTTACTAGCGTTATAAACTTCTTATGACAGTGTCTCCAGCTCACTGACCTTGCTTCCCGTCTGAGCACCGTTCTGGACCGGAAGAGGCGGAGTCGCAATGGGAACCTGCTGGGAAGTGACTGGTGCTGTCCGTACTGTTGCCATGGGAACAAACATTTTGCCCTGGAGCACTGGAGACTGTGTTTGCACTGATGAAAACAAAGAGGGAGAGTGGGCATTTTATTAGATGCAACAACACAACTATACTTACTTACTGTGATGACTGCAGTTCGAAAACTCTCACCTCTAGTTCCAGGGCCGACCACTCCCACTGCTGAGCTAGACGAATATCCCGTCAGTGAACTTGTCCCCTGCTGCCTTCCATTGACCAGGGATATGTGTGTGGGTGGAGCTGTGGGCAGGTTGAAGATACTGGTTGGCTGGCTGAGCTGCTGAGTTGGACTCTTGGGGTTGGTGTTGGCAGGTAGGGTGGGCAGGATGTACTGAACTTGCGTGATGGCCTTACCCCCAGGGGACGCTAGAGAAGAGGCAGGGAGGAACTGGGGCTGAAGCAGGGACAGAGGCAGGGGCCCGTTGGTTTGGCCATGCGGTACTGAAACAGCGGAGGAGGAAAAGGCCTGATGCTGGGAGGGATGGTGGTGGTGGGAGGGTGTGAGGAGCTGTAGAGCAGGTTGAGCAGACAGAGCCCCTCCTAACACCAAATTAGTCACGACACCACCAGGGCCAATGCCTGCACCTAAAGGATTAGGTGAGGAAGAGTAGTACCCACCCCCTGTGGCTGGAATCCCTCCTCCTGATCCTGAACCAATCAGAAGTTGTGGCTGCTGATGGGGAGTCAGGGACTTCCTCTCAGGCGGATGCGGGCTCGATGTGCCTCCATCTCTGGTTCTGCTGGCGATTGGGAGGGGCGTGCTGATGACAGGACGCATTACATTGGTCACCACCGTAGACGCCACCCTTACGGCGCCAATCCCCATGTGTTGGTACACCCCCAGGGAACCTGCTGATGGGGAAAGATGCCCTCCAGCTGAAGAAGTGGACATGACTGACTGGCCAGAGGTGAGGGAGAGAGAGGTGACTTGCACTCCTCCTCCTCCCCCTCCTCTCCCATCTCCCCCAAATGTGTCCTTACTATCTGCCTCTCCTCTTTCCTTCCTCCTGTGATCTGAAAACCCTCCTCCCCCTGATCTCCCCTCATCATAACGCTTGCTGCTCGGGTAAGAGGACAGTGAGACGCTCCTGACATGAGGGCTATGGTGTGAGGAAGATGATAATGCAGAGGAGCAAATGACTGGAGCAAAAACTCTCTGAAAAGAAAAAGCCAAAACAGATACAATTATTTTGAGACATTGAAAAGATCTAGAACAGTAGTAGAAATGATTGTTGAAATCGGTTACCTTTCGATCACTTTCGTCTCCAGAACCAGTTTCACTGTCGCTGTCAGTCACCCGCTCCTTGCACTTGAGGTCTATGGAACTGCTCGGATAAGGGTCCTCTGTGGAAAAGAAAAATATACTACAGCTACACTTGACAATCCTCGAACATTTTAAGTTGTACTTGGTGTCTGAATCAGCTCTTAATGCAACCGGATCTTTATCATAAAAACATGGAAGTGGGCAAAAGCTGGACACAATTTAGTCTATTATAAGCAAAGAAGAACTCCACATGCAGTTGCTAGAAATGTTCAAAGTGGGCCAGATTCACAGGAAGCAGTGTACCGTCCATGTTAACAAATCTAATCTAACGTTTGGTTTTATGGGCAGAGAAGGTCTGATTTCTCACCAATGACATCATCATCTCCCTCCTCCTCACAAATGACCATGCGCTCCTCGTCACTGGTCATGTCCTCGCTGACCCCCCTCTGGGACTGTGACGGGGGCGGGGCATGACTTGAAAACTGACTGCCACCATCCCCACACATCTGAAAGAAAAGTAAGACTTACTAACTTGTACATGCCATGTCAAAATGTCCTCTCGTTAAATGTTAAGTTTGAAAGATGTCACACTTAAAAAAAAATATATATATTTATTGTTTGGATAAAAAATATTTGTCAGTGAAACATACTTGTGCCAGTTCTGCAAGGGCCTGTGTATTTCCCCTGTCACTCCGCTCCAGGCTGTGCATGGCACTTTGAGAGAAGGCTCTGGGACGGGTAAGCTGACCTACATGACCTTCTCCTGTGTTCCTCTCAGACACGCCCGCCAGACCTGGACCAACCCCCTTCAGCTCCACAGAATGGGGCTCTATCATGGGGCAAAAATACATCTGTTAAAGGACTTGAAAGGACAAAAACATATACCTTGTGTATCTGAGTGAAACCAACCTGTGGACTCAGACATGCTTCTCTCTCTGATGTCTTTGCCCCCTGGAACCCCACGGCTCTCTGAGCTGGACTTCTTCCTGTCTTTGTTACACCATTTCCAGTCCGGGTGAGCCTTAAAGTGGGCCTCTTTTACCTAGGAATAGGATTAGAGACAAGAGAGAGTGATGTTATGCACCTTCCGCCAAGAAAAATGTAAAATGTGTAACACTGCAGCAATCACATATTCAGCTCCGATAAGGAGTGTGTATTTAATTTAAAAAATAAAAACTGCAGTAAATAATAGTTTAGAAGAAAGAAGGAATTTACTAAAATTAATTTTGTCTGATTAATTCAAAGTCTTAAAAACACAATTCACAGTAAAGTGGTGAGTTATTTTGTTTTCCAATGCTCGGGTGCCGGTAAATGGGAACCGTGGGCTACTGAGCGACGCACATCGCAGTGAGATGACACCCTGCGCAGCCAGAAAGCATCACTACCCCATCCGTGTTCTTCGGCTTCCTGCCGAGGAACATGGATTTTTTTTAAAATATGTATTATGGCTTGCTTGTTGGTGCAATAAGCCATATTCTTTATCGAACAGACAACAGGGCTTTTGCTTAAGTGAAATGGTTAAGACTATGACGCCATCAATGGGTGCTAATTATCAACATCTTAATGCCACACTTGGCCACATCAAGCACAAATACCAAACACAAGCTCACCGAAAAGGTTATGATGAGGATTCTTTAGATTTTTAATGCCCATGCAAAACCCTATAATTCATCATTTTGTATCAATAAGCCTTAAGCTGTATGTCAAACTTCTTAAAATTTGTGTTTTTTTGTCAGTAAACACATCCTTGTACCTGGAAGGCCAAATCGTGGTATTTTTGTTTCTCCTTTGGTCCAAGAGCATACCACCACTCCCCAAGAATCTTGCTGACAGTCCTGTTGTCCTGGTTCGGGTGCCGCTGGTGCACCAATGCTCGATGGCGCTTACTGAAAATCATGAATGCATTCATTGGTCGCCGGATGTGGTCCTTCTCCCTCTGAAAGATTAAGCAAGAAAGATTAGTAAATGGGACATTTAGAAATGTTGACATTGATGATCTGAGTAGTGAAAAGACTACCTTTCCAGGGCTGCTCTTATCTCCATCTTTGGGCAGCGCACTAAGGGACTGAGTGCGTCTCTTAACTGGTGATATAGAGAGGGGCTGCTCTGGTACAACTGATGGGAGGAAGCTGGAAGGAGACGAAACAGCCATCTGTTTGTTATCTTTATTAGATATTTTCCTTGAGAACAATGTACACATGCAGGCTTACGCTTAACCACTACTTTCTCTTTCCCTCTTTAGTATTTAAAACTGGGACATTTTCTACATTGTAACCAGTATTATTTATCTTAGAACTGAAAGTCTATCAGATGTAGACACAGAGCACAAGTAGTTCGTCTCTCATGAGATACATCAGCAGATTCAGCAAATAGCTCATCCATTTCAATGGCCGACA
This sequence comes from Clinocottus analis, assembly GCF_023055335.1. Classification (NCBI taxonomy): domain Eukaryota; kingdom Metazoa; phylum Chordata; class Actinopteri; order Perciformes; family Cottidae; genus Clinocottus; species Clinocottus analis. The sequence continues at coordinate 7,921,055 of NW_027176251.1, read as the reverse complement.
GCCTGGCCACTGCCTTTCATATAGTGATAGAGCCCAAAGATGGAATGCTTTTGTTCCCATCTGCTTTGTTCTGGCAGTGAGCTCTTCTGCCCAAATTAGCACTAGGATAGAGAAAATATCACACTCCCATACTGTATGTGTGGGTACACAGAACCACACAGAAAATGACTGCAAGGGCTGACTTGGACAAATACACTTTTTATGATAGGGTTGTAAATACAGTGTGTTCATTTATGAGTTCATGTAACCACAAAAGGTTAATACATAAAATCCCCCCTCCCAAAAAAAGCACTTACAGGTCATCCACATCACTCTCTGTCTCGCTGTCAGGCCTCTCCCTCTCTGCATCTCCTTTCTCCTTCTCTGGAGGCAGCTCATCGGAAGAGGGGGGAGGCCGGGGTGGAGGAGCTCTCTCTACATTGGGAGGTGCCTCTGCAGACTGCTGTGACAGCGCTGCCACCCCCTGACACTCTGGGAAAGAACATTAAAGAGATACATACGTGTTAAGGGCAAAGTAAACAATATATGGTCCTCAAAACAGTCGAAAGGAAAGTGACATGAAACTGGTGATAATACATTTTCTTGAATTATTTTGTAAAAACATAAATGTATTGGATACCTGTCTTCAGACTGACTGCTTGGGGGTGGTTGACTGGGTGCTGGCCCTCTCCTGGCTGAGAAGAAGCATCTGATTGAGTGGGTGCCAGGAAAGGGACCAATGAATGCCAGGGGAAGATTGGAACTGTCCGTGGCTCTACGTTGGTCCATACTGCAGAGGAAACAAGCATTGTTTATTACAGCCAACGGCATCTGATGGCCAGCACTTCATAAAAAGCTTCCCTGCTCTGAAATCACTTTCAAAGGATCTTGGCCTTCTGGCATTCAGATTAACAAGATGCTATTTCCTTATTTGGGGAATCGGGGGCCTCAGTGCAACACTCCCACAAGAAAAGGATTCCTTGTCTAATCATAAACTCTAATCATTTCTTTAAATGATTGTTTTTCCTGGGGGTGATACAACCACAAAAACATTCAATAAAATCAAGAGTCAGACTAGATTGTTTTGACCGTAGCGTTAAGGATACACAACTGGCTTTCATTTTAGCCATCTAATAAGGCTAGCATTTGGGACATTAGGTGAAAGCAATTAATTACCTAGCAGAATACAGTACTTAAAAGAACTGCAGAGAATATCAGTACTGCCACAGTAGCCCACCTCCAGTTACTTAACGGGTTAAATCACTCCAACAACAGCAGATCTACAAAAGGACTCTCTGTTCTCAATAACAGACTGGATGGAGAACAGAAGCTGATACAATCTGAACCCCCACAAAGAAGTGACTGTAGAAATCATATAAAATGTATTTACATTATTTTAACAGATCTCTTCAACTTTAAAGTATCAAAAGCTGCCTCCCACACACTTTCTGTCCCTCATTAATTCAAACAAACACTGTTGTTGCATTAGTAAACAACATTGAAATATTGCTGTATGGAACAAAACGAACATTGTATTATCATACAAACAGTGAGGTAATGACATGGACTAACCAAACATGCTTAATCCTTGGCGGAGGTACTGAGGATTCTCAGATGAGAACATGGTTGAATGAAATCTTTGATGTTTCTTCCAAAAATAATGTGTCCTTTTAAAATCTCACTTTTAAAAACATACAGAAATCCAGCTAAAGAGCCATCTTTAATTCAAAATCTCGAGCAGATATTGCAGAGAAGCTCACAGATGAGAAGTGGCCAGCCTTGTCTGTGTCCGTTTCATCCCTACAGGTTGCGGTCATCATTCACAGTAATAACTGCATTATTAATCTGCATCGTACAGATTTCAAGATATGGCATGGAGAGGGAACCTTTTTGTTTTGTTTTAGTTACAATGAGAGTACACATTGAATACGTTAGTCAACTAGAGTAAATCTCTCCGGAGCGCATATCTAATAACGGAAATGAAGCAATCAAACATTAGTGGACAAAATGTACTATAAACGATTGCAATATAAAACAGAACTCAAAGTACATTTTTACGGATGCAACCGTGTATTTACGACCCACTAAAACGAAGAGTGTGATCGAAAGCAAGGTCCCTCCTCCCTTTGGTCTAATTACCCCCGATGCCCCTCTCCCTGTTTGTTTACATTACCACAGCAGCTCGGTCACGAGAGGGTTAACAAGGCCTCGAGCCCATCCACGGCCTGGATTAAAACATCCGCCAGGAAGCTACGCAGTCTCTCAGGGCCACGTAAAACCTCGCTTTGCACCACAATACTGCTGCAGACAGATGGGCTCGGCCGCTAATAAGAAGGAAAACAAGCCATGAGTGAACCAGCCAACTGTTCGCTGTAGGAGGGTTTGTAATCGATCAGGTGAAGCAAAAACTGAAACAAGCGAATCGGGGCGATCAAAGCTAAGGTGGTTTGTCTAACTTGGAAGAGCGTTGAAAGAAACAGTTTATTGTCCAAGTGTGAGCTATTTAGTTACACGTCGACTTTAATACTTGTTGATTCGTGTGACAGGAAAACAGTGACACGGATTTAGCCGCCTCTTGTAACAACAAGAGCCTCGTGTGCACCGCTCCAGATTGGACCAACCTCTCGGGAACGCCCCTGGTCGTGCACCCGCCGTTCAGACAGAGGCAAGAGAAACGCAATTGTTCTCATGTCTCAACTACAAAAGGCGTATTCGCACACACTGGCCAAATAAACCAGCAAATGACTGCTTGAAAAGTGCATTTCAGACAAATACGAACTTGTTTTTCCTCCCAATTACCTGCTGCTAGAATTGCACCGTGCACCTGTCCTAACCTGACAGTTCAGCTAACACCTACCCGACATGCGAAACCGCCTATAAAAAGATAGCGGCCAACTTGAGTTCACCACTGTTTACTCGGCATTAGCAGATGTCGTTGACTGTAAATCTGGTGCATTCATCCATCACCCAGTGCTTCCAAGCCCACTATCCATCAGCTGATTATCAACACTACCGTGTCCACTCCGAGCTCTATGCGGCTCTCTGTACAGTCTTTAATCTGCCAGTTCCTATCCTACCTGGCCAATCTTGCCACCGACTTGACGTTAGCTAGCAACTGATGAGTCTACGCCACGATAAAAGCCATCACCGTGAGGACTCCTGGCTTCATCTGCGAGGAAAAAGGGAGGGTAAATTGCGGTTCTTTCTCATCGCAAGGGCAACAGACGAGCGGTTGAAGATGCCCGAGTATTGGACCTAAACCGGACCTGGGGGTGGCGCTTCACGTGAAGCGAAATAGCAACATTAGGTGAAACCCGTTGGTGGTATCCGTTCGTCTGCAGCAGGTTAGCTAGCCACTTCGTGAGGACGACATCGACGCGCACGCCGTCCAATTCGGTTAACACTTGGTGCTACGAGTGCTGTTGTAGTCCTGGAAAGTCCTCGTATAGCATCTCAGCAGCTCCGGGACCGAGATAACTCCGTTATTTTTGTCTCGTTCTCTCGCCCTTTCTTTCTCTTTCCCTCCCTCTTCCTCTTGTTGTAAACTAGGCTGCTTGCCCCCCCTTGTAGTCGCCCCCTCCCCTTCTCGTCCTGTCAACCTCGCCCAGCCTTGTCCCGCCTCTCTCGGCGTATTCCACTCGGCTATTGGCCAAGAGAACCAACCGTCATCGCCGCGCCGCGAACCCTGATTGGCCACAGTGTGCACTGGAATGCCAGTCATATGCAAATCTGACCCGGCTTTACGACCAGCGGCTTTTCTTACCACGTAAACTTCCTTAACTTAAATATAAAATAACAATAAAATAAAACATAAACCCATCATACTGTTCCATTATATTAATATGGAAACACTGTCTGGCATTCAAGTTATTAATCAAAATATATTTTTTATGTTTCCTCAGGAAACCCACCCCACGTTGTCATTGGTGTAAGAATCGTAGTAAATCTTGACTGATGCGTGAATCCACCAACCAAAAGCAGACATTCAGATGTAGGCCAACCAATAGCTTAACAGAAGTTAGACAAGATCCCTCCTTCTTACAAATTCTCGTCAAAAGCTGTAATACCCATGAAGACCACACGATGAAAGAAGGCGCTAATGAGCTATCTACTGTTTACTTTCCACGCTCCTTTTGGTATTTTTTTGTACAGAGGGTGGAGGGCTTTGGGGTCAAGATGACAATGCACATCCACATATCAACCTATATGAGTATGCAGACATTATGCATGCCATTTGTTGGATTTTTTTTGTTGTTTTTCCATGCAAATACACATTTTGACTGTCAGCAATTCAGGAATATTTACGTATTAGAGGTATTATAAAACCTTGTTTTCAGTCAACAGCTGAGAGGCAAGGGATGTCATTTTCCACCATAAAAAGCACTTTCCAATCCCCACCACATTTTCCCCACCCCTCCATCATGCAAATGTGCCTCCTGCAGACAGAATGTTCAATGTTCTGATACAACACTCACAGCGCTAGAAGAAAAAAAGAGAGTTGAAAACAGGAGAGTCAGGGTGGTTGGAAAGAGAGGGAAAAAGGGTGGAGAGGACCAGAAGGTAAAAATAGACTGAGAGTCATTTTCGGCAAGTGAGGCAAGGAGGCCTGGAGGAGGTTGGGTGGGTGGGTGGGTGGAGAGAAAACAACTTGTGAAAACAGAACTTCTCTTAAATGGAGGAAGGGCGAGGGGGGCCAGAGATGGGGGGAGGCAAATGGAGACAAAGGCACAGTATTTAAAGGTATACATATAGTTTTGAGGTATCACACAGCTACGACAGTAAGGAAGAATATTTGGTTTCCCATCATACTGTATGAGTGAAGAAGTCATGCTCAGTTTAGCTCATCTATCCATGCAACACTGGGAGGGACTTAATGACCATGACCAGCTAGTCAGCTCATAACCGACCAATAACGCTGTGAGAGTCACGAGCAGCAGCTGTCCTCAGTAATAAAAAAGTAAACCCTCTCAGTCCTAAGTATCGTTTCTCTAAATGGAAAACACTGATAGATCTAAATACGGATCTGAGCAACTATACAAGACAAGATGAATAGTATTCAAACATCAACAATAGGAGTGTACCGAAGCTCCTTTGGCTGTATTTTGTCAGGCAATTATCAGTAAAACATCTTGTGGCATGTAGAAATATCGGGTGACTGTACTTCTTTGAAGACTGCAGGTTTACAGGGAGGGTCAAACTAGAAGGCATTAGAGAGACAGAGAAAGAGAGACGGAGAGAGAGAGAGAGAGAGAGAGAGAGAGAGAGAGAGAGAGAGAGAGAGAGAGAGAGAAAGAGAGAGAGAGAGAGAAAGAGAGAGAGAGAGAGAGAGAGAGAGAGAGAGAGAGATAAAAGGTTATCAACCGCACCAAGCTCTCAACAAGTCAACCCGGCCAACACAGTGGGCAACGCGGAGGGACCTGGACAGCTTGGCTGATTACTGTGGCTGCGCAGTGGTTACAACCCTGGTTAAACAATACAAGCCCTTGATAATGAACTTCGTCTGACCAATTATTCAGAGCAGAGTACTCAGTTTTACGCCTACATTCTTTATAGAGTCACACAACAAAATACTGCAAATACACTTGTGTAAAAGTTACCTTTTTCTCACTTCAGGGGTAATTTTGATTGTCATTCAGCAGCTATTTGGGCAAAAGACAAAAGGCTGCGTTCATGTAAAGTTGCAAAGAGGAGGTGAGCTCGACAAGAGATGATGGTGGGAAACCACAGAATTCTCGGCCTTAGTCATATAAAGACAAGGCGTGAAAAGAACAGTAGAGAAATTCCCCCTCAGCCGAGCGGCGCTATCTCTCCCTGCTGCAGTGCAATATCTGTGTAGGTGTGCAGCAGCTTTCATTGGCTGTCTCCTCTAGGCATCGTGCTCTTAATGTGCGTATGTATGCATGTCTCTCTACCCCCCAATTACATCTGTCATCCGCCACGTGACCTCACATGAGAAAGTTGTCTTCCTCTTCTTTACCTATACGCCGACAGCGTGCATGCGGGGCATCACCTCCCCTCGCCCTCTTATCCCATCTCTCTCATCCCTTAATTCATCTTCCACCCCTGTGCTCCATGTCTCTCCCTCCCACAGTCCTCCATTCGCTCCGTCCAATTATAACTCGATTTCACCAGTCTTTTGCAGTTACCATGGCAACAGCTGTGTTGGGCACAGGTCCCTGTGTCACTTGTGGTCAACAGTCTGCCGCTGACCACGACCGTCTACTGCACAGTAAAGTTAAGCAATCATTTTGCATGGCTTTTGGACACCTACAGGGAGGACTTTGTGTTATGCAAATAGGAGATTTTTTTAAGACACTGGATGTGATCATGGCTTTGTTCTAGTTTCAGTTGAAGTAAAAAAAATCAATGACTTTCTCTTCTCAACAGTGAATCATCAGTGTTCGGTAAAACACATGAAAGTTTAACTTCTGACCAGTGTTTTGCTTAGCCAGATTCCTTCCTCCACTTTGTGGAAGAAGTTGTAATGTCTGTGATTGGCCATCAGGGGGCACTATTGGCCTGCAGAAAAAATGGCCAATAGACGTGTAGCAGCAGAATAACAGTGAAAAGACTGTGGAGCTCTAGATGCAAGGAAATGAGAGGAGGAGGAGAGTGGGATGAAGGAGAAAAGACATTCCTGTGAAAAATAAAAAATCTCCTCTAATTCCAAACTTGTGAATGTGGGGAACACGTTGATCTCTCGAGAACAAAGCATGTGGGTTCAACTGTGATCCTGAAGAAGCAAATCTGAATTTTGGTCTAACTTCATATGCATGTCGTCAAAGTCTTGGAGCTGCCTCAGACTGAGGAGTCCCACTGCACCAGAGCATTTTGAGAATCTCCCCAGAGTAAGCTTCGCCCAATAGGAAATAAGATTATCATTGCACATTACTTTTGTGGTAAGTCTAGAGGGCTTCACAAGTGCTTTGGTGCCAGTCTAGATGGCTGTGTGATCCAGATGTGGTTGTTGCCATGGCCAGGGAGGATATGCAGGGCTCTAAGCGTTACGTAAAGCAGGGGCGGGAGGGAGTGGGGATGTTATTCCCGGGTATCCGTATCCGGGTAGACCAGGATGAAGAGAGTGAAGTCGAGAGGAGGGGAAGCGAAAACACTGCAATGCGATGGAGCAAAGGGTTAAAACAAATATGTCATGACATTTTAGAAAGAAAAATAAAAGCAAGAAAATAATAATAATACGTGTCTGAGTGCAAAATAACAGCGCGAAAAAAGTGTATTTGTACTGAAGGGAGGGTGGCATGTTTTCCCAGTGTTGCACAAACTGCGTGTTCATGTGTGAGCGACAGAGGTCTCATGGAGAATTATGCACTCCTGACAACATATAATGGCTACGTAATGATTTTGCTTTCAATTATTTTAAACTGTGGGATATTTACATTCACTATTGAAACATATCTCATACAATATTAATATAAGATGATAAAAGTGCCCAATATAAGCTTTTCTGTTTAAGAAACGATGACGCTGATGATAATTATGCTCACAGACACAATCATGCAGCACAGTGTGTGAGAGGCCGAGCAGTTTCACTACGTGGTCACATTGAGAAAGAAACCGGGTGTTTGTATTGAAACGGGAATTTGGATACAAGAGAACATAAACGTAACGACGCATGTGAGACCTTTACAGCAACAAAATCATCTCGGTCCTCTCTTTAAAAAAAAAGAGACCGTGCACTCTTTTCCTCACCTCCCACACTTTTGATGGATGTTGACACCACAAGAGTCAAATGTTTTCTAAATAAATTCTCAGGATATGGGTTGGAATATTTCTAAATAACAGAAACCAGTAGTATTTAGTAGAGTTGAAATGACTATTGTAAATATAAAATAAATTTGACCTGGAATACTTCACTCACTGCTTGAATAATTTAGAGGAAACCCTCCGATTATCCACCATCGTCTCTGTTGATGAAAACACCCAAAGACAGACTAAAGAGGAGCCATCAATAATAACCAAATGTTGGTGTGTAAACACATTTGAGCATGTTGAGGTTCCTCCTCTCTCAGTGTACACACACACACACATGCATATGACATGCACACGCATACACACAGATACACGCGTACACGCACACACGTTAACACAGGGGCTGCTATTTCTAATTGTGAATATTCTGTGTTTTGTACTGGCTACATCAGTGTGATGTTTGCTTTGTTGCCATGGCAACAGACATTTTGGCGCTCACACATCATATCCGGTGCTCAATGATTGACGCTTGGTTACTCTGTCTCTCACACATTCACACACACACACACACACACACACACACACACACACACACACACACACACACACACACACTGCATGCAACAAACACGTGACACTATAAAAAAAAAAGCGGTCTCATCCTTCACTTTGTTACTAACACAGTTCCCTTATTTACAGTTTAGATTTCACAGGAAGTTACAGGGACGCTTAGGCAGACATTTCATTTACTGACTTGTGAGCACGTTTAGGTTTGGAAAGCACAAACACACACTAAGAGAAAACCTACAGAGTTTTTTTTCTTCTTAAAAGTGTGAGACTGTTAGTTAAAGAGCTAAACTGAGCCGGGGGATTCGTGCCTTCTTTTAGTGTCGAGAACAAAAACACAGGATATAAATGTGCAGGATTACAACGTAGGTCACATAGACAAGAGAGGAGGAACTCACAGACGACCTATATAACATCTATTAAACTTGTGGTCTCTTTTGCTTCTTACACATTAGATCCACACTTTCTATAAGATTGACAAACTATCATGATGTTATTTGTTGGCTTTTAATAATTGCCAGATATCTCATATTGATCTACTTCACTCCTGATGAAATGAAAGATCCTGCTTGACCACAGGAACATAGTGTGCTGAACATTTAGTTTGCCCATTTGATTTATTCTTCTAATTGTTCAGTATAATTAAAAGGCCTGGTGTATCCTAACCTTATCCCTGAATAGGAGTAATGTGCCAGTATTGATAACCCACGTAGGATCATTTAAAACAATCTGGGTTCCATTGCTTTTTCCCTTACTTGAACATCATTCTGACTAATATTAAATGTGAGTCCTTTTTCACATAAATACGATAATACTTACACCCATATGGTACGTATTACCATTACACAAACATACACGTATTTAATACGCAATTATAATTCAAGATCCGAAAGTGTCAGCATTATTATAGTCTACAGTATCAGTTCTTTTTGTTTTAGTTCAATGATTCCCAATCGCCAGGATTTATATAATAATATATTAATAATTAAGAAAATTTACTGTTTACCGTTTGCTCATATTTCACAAGCTGTTAAGAAGACACCAACACCTACACAAACTGGCATGTCACAAACGTAACACACACGCACAAACACACACAGGCGCGCAGTGTTTCCTACTTTCCCTCACATTTCACACTCTGCTTCGACCATATGCAAAAGCTCACACACTCTTTCCAACTCTACAGAAAACACCCACATGTGGTCCTCGCTCAAATATCTTCAAAATAAATGCACACGCACACATTAAAGCGTGCATGCACACACAAAGGAATGTTATTCATTCATTAAGCGCCCTTTCAGCTGCAAAAAAAAAAAAAGAAGTCATCTGAGAAGGGACCGTACACTCAAAATGACAGCGTCCCCTTTCCTGTCCACTTCTCTGTCACACTCGGGACGAGTCCACCCAGTAATAAGTACACACACAGAGAGGGCAAAAGGTTCTGCTGAAGTGAAGAGCACTAACTGAGGCTTTATGTCCATAAAGAAACGGAGAAGTGGGTTCTTTTTTTCAGCTGATGGTGAATAATGCTCATACACTTACACACACTTTATAGTACAGTGTTTTCCCACACCGGAGCTTGGGAAACCAATTCTTCACACACCCACTCAATACAATGCAACTTTCAACATATATCTGACACACACACACACACACACACACACACACGCACACACAGAATCAACCCACTTCATCGTTAGAGGTCCAGAACACAGCCCACACCTTGTTTGGTGTGTCGTTACATGAGTCATTAATAAACAAACAAACACATGAACATAAACACAGCAAGAGTAAGCGGAAATAGTTTGCAGTGAGAAAGAAGATACTAGTCCCCAGGTTCAGGATGTGACACACACACACACACACACACACACACACACACACACACACACACACACACACACACACACACACACACACACACACACACACACGCAAACGTATAATGAGCATGTTGGTCAGACTTGTTTAAGAATTTAACAACAAGATACACAAACGGCTGTTAAATCCTCCTATTTTCCTCCTTCGTCTTCCTCTGTGCTGTCGTCCTCTGAGGCATTCTTCATTCTCTTTCTAATCCCCTTTTTTTCCCCTCTAAAACGCAAAATCTAAAACAAGTTGCTGGAGACTGGCCGACATACATGTAGCCCTTACGCTCCACACCAACTTTTGCTTTCGTTGTGAAATGGTAATTTCTTGCGTGGAGCTGACTGACTTAAAGCAGCTGCACTTCTTCACTCCTCCATTTATTTATTCTTCTTCAGATTCGTATCGAACTTCCCCGTTCCTTTCTATTATATATCCATGCATTGTCTTGTCTATATAGTGTCGGTATGATTGCTCCCACTCAGCCACAAAAGTTGTATCTATAAAGACTTGGAATGTAAGAGATCTAAGGAAGAACACAATAACACTTATGCCCATGCATACATTTCCTCGTTTGCACTCTCTATCTCTTTCACACACACACACACACACACACACACACACACACACACACACACACACACACACACACAAATAATTTAGCATAGACTGACACAGATGATGTGACTAGTTGATCATTTAGTTTATTTTTGTAGCAGCCATAAGGCCATATGGGACAACAGAATGTTGTCTAACTGGAGCTTTTTCCACTGGGCATCAAACACACGCAGGTGGGATGTTAATGTGAATCGAAGCCTCTGTTACACAGTGGGTGTTACAAGACAAGTTAGGTTAAATTAAAATCACTTTTATTACTTTAATCATCTTAAATGAATGTTCATTGAGCTCAAATAAATTTATATGGTAATATATTATATTATAATAGATGGCTGGTATTTGATAAATACAAAATATATAGGGAGAAAAAAATAACTGAGCAATGTCCTTTTTATTCACTATTGTATTTAACAAAGCAATCTCCTTTTAAAATATAGGCTTTTATACATCTCCCTCTCTTTCGTGTGTGTGTGTGTGTGTGTGTGTGTGTGTGTGTGTACAAAATAAAAGTAAAGCTATACTCATAAATTGCCTAGTCTTCTCATTATTATAATACTTATGTCACTTGCAGTAGTTGCAACTAAATTCACATGAATAAAACAGATGTTTTTTTTTTCTGAGTTACTCTTCTGGTATTTTTCTGAAGACGTAGCTGCATTTCTCTGTGGAGTCTCAGCTTCTGAGTGGAAGAATCATGACTATTTTAATGTAACATGCTGGTGAACCTGCAAGTCTAAAGCCTGAGAACTGAGCTTCTCCTCGGTCTGAGTCGACGCTGTTTGTGTGAGCAGTTGCCAGACAGCCACAAAAAATGATATCCTTTAAAAAAAAAGTATAAAACAGGTCTAATAACAATTAAATTTAGGGATTGTAATTAAATTGCATATACAAACTAAATATGCATTGATAAAAACGTAGAGCCCCCAACTCTTTATGCCACACAAGTGGGGATGTTGCAAAAATGATTAAGTTTACGTTGAGTAATATTTTAGATATTGACAGAAAACTGGAACAGAAATTCTTCTTTCATTGAATTGAGTGTAATTATTCTTCACTTCTTCTTTACAAATAGGTACACTATATGATACGATTATCAACACATTATACATAATTAATGTTATTATTTTCTCATTGACCAGGTATATTCTTTTTCAGGTTTTGCTTTTTTCATTCTTTTGTAATGAAAGACACAAAACTTTAATTTAAAAAATAAACTAAATCTTTAAATATAATGTATTATTAAACATATTTACCCTCTGATCGGAGTATTTCTAAAGATGCACAGAACACACCATTAAATATGCATATTCCACATATCTCCCATTTTCTGACTGCAGCCCAATTCACAAATAAAAAAAACCCACATAGTTTCCAAATGTTCCCATCATTCCTTCACAGGCACTGACCTCACACACAAAATTCACCCACACATATGCATCAACTCTCACCTGTGCCAGGACGTCCCATGATGATGTCCTTGCGTGGAGCGGGGTGAAGGCTTTCAGCTGGCAGGATCAGCGGCAGCAAAGCGGTGGGAGAAGGGTGACAGGGAACTGGCTGCTGAACCTCACCCCCAAACCCGGTCTCCCTGTTCTCCTCTCGTTCCACGCAGGTGTCCGTGCTACTCGGAGCCGGAGCTGTGACTGTTGTGCTGACGGTAACTGACAGGGCCTGCAGTGGGGTGACAGGGGTGGGCAGGGAGGACGGTGTTGGGGACACAAGCACTAAAGTTTGGGCCGGGCTCCGCAAGAGGACGGTGCCATTGGGTACTGTGGCTGCAGCAGCGTTGATGGGGACGGGAACCTGGATGCCTGAAATTGGTTGAGGGGTGAGAGGTGCTAAGCCGATGTCTTTAGATGAGGTTTTATCTGTCCCTCCCTCGTTTCCGCCTCCTCCTCCTCTTTCCAAGGGACACTCTGTAAATTTCGCAAGCGGGACTTCAGGATTCCTCACAATGACAGGGGAGTCCCGCAAGGCCTGCTGGGATACAGGGACCACACGACGAGGCCCTACATCGGGAGTGAGAGGGGAAGGGGGAGTTGGAGATACCAGCAGAGGAGGAGGGGAAACGGCAGTGGAGGACGGTGGCCTACTGGACGTGGGGGTGCTGACTCCCCTGGGTCGGGAGAAGGTGGGTGTGTGTGTGCGGGAATGTGAAGCTGGTGTCTGCGGGGACAGCACCCGGAAAGAGTTGTTCAGGTCCCCCTGCTCCAGCTCTGTCTTAGGTGTGTAGTCGTGGTGGTGTGACGGGAGAGGTGGTGGAGGAAGTGTGTCAGGCTTTCGTTTGCTAGGGCTCATTGGGACTGTAAACATGAGGTTGCTGTGGAAAGAGGACTGGATACCTGAGGAGTGTCTCTCCCGTTCTCCTCCTCCAGCTGGTGTTGTTACCTTACTGCCCCCTGCCCCGGCTCCCCCCGTCCCGCTGGGCTGCCTGTGCCTCCGGGGTTGCAGGACCGGGGACGCGGTAATCGGGGAGAAATTGGCAGGCCTGAAGCCGAACAGCGGAGAAGGTGAGGGAGAGGGGGCAGGGGAGAAGGGCGACTGGGTGGAGATGGGAGAAAAGGAGGGCGTGCCGGAGCGGGAGCTCCCTAATGACACGAGCATGGAGGCAGCCTCACACTCGTCAAAGTCAAAGCGTGACGACAGGTCATGGGGGAGGAGAGAGGGGAGGACTAAGCGAGGTCTAGAGTCTCCTCTGCTACTGGTCTCACTGCTCTCTCTGGACGTGTCGTCCCACTCAAACTCACTGCTTGCTCTCCCCCGCAGGTCAGGGGTGACCGTCCCTGAGCTGCTGCCCCCTCCCCCTCCCCCTGTTGTCTCCATCTCTTTGGACCTCATGGACAAATGTCTTGAGCAGTATCCTCGCCGCTGAGACTCCTTCATACAGCCCTCCCTGGAGCACAGCCTCCTCCACTGCTTGCCGTTGAACTTCTTACGAATACCATTAGGCGTGCACACCACATCGCCCTTCTTGTATTTCTGCTGAGCCAATGAGAGGGGAGTCCTGGAGCGAGAGGAGGTAGAAGTGGGAGTAGGGGTCTGAGTGGGAGTGGACTTTGATAGAGGTAGGCTTGGAGTGGTCTTGCTAATTTCAGACCCCAGTAGGGCAGGAGAACGGGGCGGCTGGGGTCCAGCGAGGGTGGAGAGCTGTGGGGGTCCCAGACCTTGCACCACAGAGAGATGGGGAGAGATGGGGGGGTAGCCACTGGACTTGGAGATGATGTTTCTGTGCTGAGAGAGCCCAGCATCTGTTTTGGGGCTGACAGTGAGCGCCATATTAAAACGAGACACCTCAACATCCTCTTCTGGAGTGTTTGGCTGATCCTGCCTCTCTCTGCCAGAGTAGTTCTCTCCGCTGTCGTGAACTGTGCTGCCGGCTACACCAGACGTCACGATGGAGGAATGAGATGCTGGATGTGCGTTGTTATAGGGATGCCCTCCTGCAACTCCTTCATGTGAAAAACCATGGCCTAACCTCGCCCCACCTCCCAGCACCCCCATCCCAATACTTAACTGGCACACTTCCCTCTCTACCTCCATCTCCTCCCTCCGCTCCCTCTCCTCTCTCTCCCTCTCTCGCTCTCTTTCCTGTGCTCTCCCACCATCCAAATGCGGGACCTCCCAAGGAGGGGTGAGCAGTCTCAGACTTTGTCGGGACACCCACACAGCCTGAGAGTTAGCATTAGCTTTCCTTTTCTCTTCCTTTTCCCCGGCCTGTACATTTTCCAGAGTCTCTCTGTCTTCACCCAGGAGCACCTGGTAAGGAAAAGACACGCCAGGATGGGGGTCCACCTGAGTGATAATCCCCTCTCTGTACAGCAGAGGACCCCCCTCCTCTCCCCCAAAGGGCACGCACACCCGGGTCCTGACAGCCACAGGTGCCATACCTGGAGGGGGGGCATCCAAAATGAACTCCACGGTGCTCTCAGCCCCGGAGGACGATGTCATCACGGTTCCACCATGGAAAGGGTATTTAACAAGGGTCTCCTCTTCTTGGAGTTGGACTTCTACAGTACCTCCACTTACTCTACGAACCACCCCTGGTCTGAACACAGGTGATAAAAGGCAGGAGTCAATTTCCTTAACCCCTCGATTGCCTGTAGCCCCAACACCACTCTCGATGGGCCTCTTTACCTGGCGAGCAAGAACTCTCTGGTTTTTCATGCCTTTGGCCAGAGCTTCAGTGAGTCCCTCTGAATGCCTGGCCTCTTTATGGTGCGAGTTATGGAGAGGAGCCGAGTAGCGGGAGTTCTTTTGATGAAGGCTTGGTCCTGTTGTTTCTGTTCCGTCCAGGTCAGCTGAGTGCTCGCTCGCAGTATCAGTGGACGAAGAGCGCACTGAGTTAGGGGTCCCCTCCGATTCATTCTCCCTAGCTAAGGAATCTTTTTCCTGTGATTCTGCTGTCCTGAGGGTTTTATCCTCTGTGGAAACAACATGTTTTGCTTCTGGAACTTTGCTGTCCACAATTAGCACTGACGGCTGATTACCTGAGCAATTATTACTTCTACTATTACTGCTATTAATAAGAGTATTATGGCTACCAGCACTAAGATTAGTCATGGTGTTAATACCACTTGTAGTGTTACTTTTAGTACTACTATTTATACGAAAATTAATGCTTTTACTAATATTGTTACTACTCTTGAAATTATTATAGGGTGTATTTAAACTATCACTGATTCTGCTGTGAATATTGCAGTAAGTGTTGTGTATGAGTGCAGGGCTGGAGGTAGAAATGGTAGTCAGGCTACTTGCATTGTTTGCAAAGTGCTCATAAGTGTATTTTTTCTTGGGTACACGAGCCTTAAATGTGGCTGTTTTCCTACTCGAGACTGAGCCTAAAATGGGGTTGTGATTAGGGGCCAGAGGGGGCGTGGCTGTGGTGAGTGGCATTGGGGTAGAGGTAGGAAATGCTACAGTACCAGTGGACACTGTCTTATTTCCATTTGTGCCCACCATTTTTTCCTTTTCTGTCTTTTCTTCCATTTTTTTCTCTTCCCTCTCGACCGACTCCACAGGTTTCCTCAGCTCAGTAGGCTCCTCCCTCGTGGGGGTATTGCTGTTTGTGGTTGGTTCTTCGTGAGAGTTGACGGCTGTGTGCGAGATCTGTTTGCTTGTGGGACTGCTGGGTGTAAGCTCTGTGGTTTTGACGAGTGGTTCCCTCTTGACTCTTTTGGGGTCTTTTTCTTGAAGGGCCTGAGAGGCCCCTCTCCTTCTCCCCCCTCTACCTCTGGTTAACGGGGGAGAACGCCCTCTGTGCTTCTTTAATGGTCTCATCTCTTCTTTGCCTTTCACAAAGTGCAGATTTTAGGGTGCCCCTCTTTGTTTCACTTCTAAGGCACTCCTTTATTTGTGTCTTCCTCTGGTTTCCTTCTCTCCTCTCTATTACAAGCTGGAACGGAAGAGGGAGACACAGAAGACGGGGGTCATTTATTATCTTCATAATCAAAAATTGCTGAGAATAAAAGTGACGTCATACCTGGAAGTGTGCTACACTGCACTGGCTATCACATTGGCTAAAAATCTTAGTACGCTCTTTCACCCTTGATGCCTTTCTGATCCACAAAGGTGTGCATGCCAGCGTGTCTTTGTGTGCTGGTCTAGAAGGGACAGTTTGTATACTTGAAACATAAAATGTTAATTCCAACATTTGTTATCTTCCATTTTAAACTGACTGCTTAATGAAAATAAAAGACATCTTTGCTTTTCTTAAATATATAGAGAAAATAAATATCCATATTCTTCTCCAGACTTTTTATACTTGGTAAGGATACATTTATGATTTATTTCGCAGATTATTCTGGTCGAGAATGGCTGAGATTGCGATTTAATCCGGTTAACCTTGTGTGATTATTTAATCACTGAGTAGGTTAATTTACTCTTTTAAATTAAAGGTTCGTTAAAAAAGAAAAGTAAAAATCGAGTAAACAAACATCCAAGGTCACTTCGATTTGTTTCTTATTCCTGTTCTCAACTATCTGCCTTTAATGAGCCCTTACATTTCTTTAATTTTAGATTTAGAACAAGTATTTTCTCTCAAACAAACACACACACATCTCTCCACTGTATTCCCTCTGGCCACTTTGACATGCGACAGGGAAGCTTTCTTACGCTATGCTTTATAGACTGGATTCACTGTGTTTTGACTTCCATCGGGAGGAAGAGGGCTGGCAATGGCCTGGGTGAGGTCACCAAACAACGTAAAATAGAGAGAGAGAGAGAGAGAGAGAGAGAGAGAGAGAGAGAGAGAGAGAGAGAGAGAGGTGGGTGTATGCGGCTGTTTGGCTGTTTGTTCAAATAGACTGTTCATGTGTAGTCATTTGGAATTTCCACAGTCATTCTAGCACTCACTGCCCCCCCACCCCCTCTCCCTCTCTCTCTCTCTCTCTCTCTCTCTCTCTCTCTCTCTCTCTCTCTCTCTCTCTCTCTCTTTTTCAATGTCTCAGTCTTTCCCTGTTGTCTTGTCATTCTCTCTCTCTCTCTCTCTCTCTCTCTCTCTCTCTCTCTGTCTCTTTCTCTCTCTCTTACACACGCACACACACACACACACACACACACACACACACACACACACACACACACACACACACACACACACACACACACACACACACACACACACACACACGTATTTCTACAAAGAGACAATATAATTGGAATAATCTGCCATGGTAAAATGTGCCTAAAATGAGTGAAATGAAAAGGCTGGCACAGGTTTAGACACTAATGCAAGATTACGGGCTGAATACAGTCACACACACGCACACACACACGTGCGTATGTGCCGGCCTCGCTCAACTAAGCTCACCAACTCACATGTAAAAATGCCCGCTTCCTACAAATACTGACGAGACAACTTGACTTGTTACACACGCTCACAGTGCATGCCTTGGACAATGGAAAAGTTACAAACACATAAGGTGACCTTGTTGTTAACTGTTTGTTTGCTGTCACAAACGATGCGCAACATAAAGCAGTAACACGGCCGCTTCCCCTGCAGTACAGAGAAGTATCTCTTCCTGGTCCTGAATGACAAACAACCACTCAATATTGACCTCTGCCCTCGCATACAGTCTTTACTGTATGAACGGGCCTGGATCCTCCCCGTGGTATTCTCTGCAGATACCAATCTTAAAAGGGACACTGATGTTTTGTATTTCATCGCGACAGCAGCATGAGGGTAGCTTCACATCTGGAGTTTACCTGTACGGAAACTGTGATGCTTTGTGCAGATGCAGCCATTTGAAAAACACTGCTCTGTTGATAAGTTCACCAACAATAAGTCTGCTTCTTGGAGTTTGCAAATGAAGACGATGAGCACCGTTTACTCTTACACTTCTCATTTAAATGTGTGAAAATGTGTGTATGAAAATAAATTAAACAGCTATAAGGTAAATATGATGTTATTTGATATATAATAGCGTCCCTGTCTATTGACTCAAATAATCAATGCATCTTATTAACCTTAATATCTTTTAAAACAAACCCTAATACCGATTAGCAGACCGTACAGTATATTAACAAACTAAATCAAGAGATCTTAAAGTGAAACTCTACATTTTTGTAAAAATAAATTGTTCACCTGAGATAATGCATGGGTAAAGAAGAAATCAAATTTGGACTGCAGGAATGTACCTTCTACCAGCACCATGCTAAGTACTCCTTCATTACAGTGGACTGGGCGTGTTGGTCCTGTACTGCACTTTGCAAAGACAGGAAGGAGTCAGGGCCACTTCACTGACTGTCTGGCTGACTGGATTTCTCTGGAGGATCTGATCTTAGCTTAGAAAAATGTGTTGGGTCATGTTCATGGCCTTCGAAAATGCTTGCGCATTTGGCTGATAAGCCAGCAGCAGCCATTTGTGTAGATTCAGATTTGGAAACTTAACGACCTTTCCGACCTTCTTTACTTTGGGTGCCGAGTATTAAGTGGAAGTTTGTAACCAAACTAAAACTATTTATCACCCAAGTGTGCCAGCAGTAGTTCAATTTAGGTTGTTTAGCTGTTTAAATTTGTGAATGTATTCGTATTTGTGTGGACAAGCAATGATCTTATGGACAAGCAATAATCTTAATCACACAATTTAATTTGAAATTCCAGACAAAATATCAATGTCATCAAAGACACCAAATATGTTTCACTAAATCACACGGATAAGTATATGAATTCATGCAGGGGGCTTCTGTAATTCCAATGCTGCCATATAATATATTTTTACATTTCACATGGTCCTAACTTTATAAAAAGGTCAAAAATAATTACACACACACTGCACACTCCACAAACACCCCCAAATTGAAAATAACTGGAGACCTTTCACTCCTAATGTTTGTCAGCTACAATCCAAGATTCTAAGTATACGTCTAAATCTCTTCTCTTGGGTTTTAGTGCATACGTTAGTAGGACTAAAAATACAAAGGAATTTGTTGGAGAATCCTGATTGTGCTTTGGGATGCATCCAGATGAAGCCGAGTGGAACTCAGTCATAATTTAGGCGATTCGAGACATCTGCACCTTCCAGAATTAGAGCAGGTTGAGAGTGAGATATTTGCTGCTTTGGTCTAAAACTACCGTAAATCCTGAAAAGACTGGTAATCGACGGCTATCGTCTCCATGGTGTTGGACTGAACTCCTCCTTAAACAGCAAATAGATGCTGTCCTTCGCCCCCCTCCACACCCCGCACCCTCCAACACACACACACACACACACAGACACATAGGAGCACAGGATTCATCCCCCCTCAGCATAGCAACATCAAACTTTACGCACACTAAATGCTCTCAGTGGAATTTACAGTGCAGTCATGCATACACTGTTAAAATCTCCCTTGGACCTATGTATTGTCTTACACTCACACATTCATTTGCCGTATGCCATACTCACACACACAGACGCAGGACTTCACACTCTGGCTGCTTTATGTTTTGATTTTCTTCAATAAAAAACATAAAAATAACTTTTAAAAATATCAAATTCTGAAAGTCAAAATATGGATTTTCAAGCAAAGACCACCACGCTGGTGATTTGTGAGCAGTTGGACAAGGGAGCCAGGAAATCTCATCTTAATGTCAACACGACAAGAAGAAGTTAGGCACAAGAATTATTACTATGCTATACAACTCTAATAAACCTCAACCTTGATGTCAATTTATCTGGTAATTTGTTAGCCTATACCCTACCGCAACATGGCACAGGGTATGTGTGTGTGTTTGTGTGTGTGTGGGGGGCAGAAGTGGGGGCATGACAATACATGTGGCTGTCTTCAGATTGTGTCTACATTGTTCAACATTGCATTTGCCCTATATGTCAGCGTGAGTGTGTCTATACGTAGTTACCAGGCACACTGCAGCTCATCCGTCTCCTAAAAGCATTTATGGGCGTCTGTATGGGCGCAGGGCTGCAGTGACGGGGATGGAGAGGGGTAGACTGTGCAAAGACGGTACAACAGAGGAAGACCGTATGTGATAGTGAAGCCTAGTGTGGCCCTTGTACACTCCTGCACGGCAGGGCTGCTTTGCCCTTAACTGGGTCACCAGGGAACACACTCACACATGAAACAGCAAAAAAAAAAAGAACATGCTCCCTGTTACACACACGCACAGTTTATGCACTCTCAAGTGATGTGATTATTCGTGCAACATGAGACGAGTAAGAGAAAACGTTTCATTAAGGTGTAGCAAAGAGGCCGAGCTGTGAAGTGTGTGAGCATGCCAATGTGTGACTGCGCTTGTTTTGGAGAACATCCATTGTGACGTACTATGAATAGTGGCAGCCGTTTAGCAGCTGTGAATGATATCAATAAAAGAGAAACATCAAGCCCTGGAATTTGTGCATTCTGGCCCATATTGATCAGGAGGCCGTAGATCAGAGGTGACCGTTCCTGTTGGGGACCGAACGGCAGAACTGCCAATGCCACATCAATGACCAACTCGTCCACGATATGCAAGGCAAGGACGCCTACACCATGACAGATGTGTCTTCTGCTTAAACAAGAGACATATGAGCAGTATGCATGCCACATGTGTAAATATGCAGGACAAATCAGGACACTTTGATTCTAAACGTACAAAATATTAATACATTAAAAAAATAATAATAAAAAAAACATCCAATTACTGTGGCTGAAAAATACACCCAAAGAAAAATATGACAAAATTGTTAAGAACTGCCCAGTCAGATATGTCAAGGGTGCATCGGCACTGATTGCATGCGAGGAAAGGTGGCAAAGGGAACAGAAAAGAGCGAACGCAACCCGGGCTCCTTCACGCTGCTCTCTGCGAGTACTACGAGAGGCGCTGCACAATGTCAAAGGAGTGTTATGATTCGCGGTAGTCAGCCGGACTGTGTGCTGCACAGGGCTCGGTAACAAACACAAACATGCCCAATTTGTATTTTATCATCGCGACTAGAAGGGGTCGATGCTTTTTCTCATACAGCGATGTTTTGGCGTGGAAAAAACTCCACCGAAACGCCTGCGTTAAAGCTTTCTTAATGGAAGCCGGGGAAGGTGACATATATGAATTTTGAAAACTTAGGAGAAAAATAAAAAAAATAAAGCCGGAATGTCTCCGTGTGGGCTCTTCGCTCTAGTAAGCAGCTCGGTAATGTTAGTAGTAGTGGTGCTTGCTGGTTGTAGTAGTCGTAGTACGCAACCCGGCAGACTAAACCCAACATATAATGACACCGTCAGCCAGACCACAAGGAAACGAGATGTTCTACGCTGTCGTGTTATTTTCGACGATGTGCTCCGTTTCTCAAACGCCACAAATTGCTTGCGTTGCTGTTAGTAAACATTAGAGGCTGCAGTGCTGCAAATAGGTCGATTGCGTTTTACTACGCTTCGCGCCGCTGCACGCGCAACTCGGACGCGACGGTCACGGGAAAAGTACTCAACATTCACCACAACATAGTAATGACACCCGGGGAAGGCTGATATGTTTCCCGGTCTTCCGTAGGACTGCGGGAAAAAACATTTGAGAAAGTTTTTAGGCTGTTACTCCCCCCACCACCACCTCCTCCCCTTTTCTCAAGCGGTGTCTCACTATTTCTTCGGACGGTATCGGAACAACCGACGGACCGTTGGCAGTTGGTTCTCGTCTCGTGCTAAATAGCTGCTCCTGGAAATGGCACATTCGTGTCAGTTGAGGTTCGCTGCCTTTCGCTAACTTAGTTTCAACTCACCTAAACAGAGCTTTTCCCCTTTGCCACAGAAAGATTTATGGTCTTATTGTGCCGATGAGGAGGCGGGCACAACTCTCGGTAACATCCCTTGGCTGTCGGCTTTGACGACTGCGCGGTCCGGACTCGCACTTTACTTTTCCTCCGCAAAACATGTCTTACCCCCACAGAAACTCAAACAAGGCTATAAAAAACTATCGGTCTTCTTTTCCACTACAGTCACAAAATGGTGAATGAACCACCAACAGCTGGGCTAGCTGACCAATGAGAGTTCGCTGACAGTTACAGTAGCCAATCAGCGCCGACCCCACATACCCGGGGGCGTGTCGCGCTGTCAAAGTCCAGTTGACAGACAGGGGGATCCAGCCTATTGCGACGTGAATGCTGAGCCAGACCGGTGTCCTGTCCCAAACTTTACAGTATCCAATAAAAGCTCTGGGAACCATAGGAACAGCGCGAGGGAGGGTTGAGAGGAGGGAGCAAATCACCGAGGGCCAATAGAAAGGCACAAATGCCCCCTCCTCTACTGAAAATAAGTATGTTTACCATAATTGACAGCACAAGTGCCATCCCTGAACAGACGGCGATAATGCATCACTCTTTCTGCTTCTCACACATAGACGTTGGTGCAGCAGGATTAGAGCCCCCCCAATGCGACTGTTTGTACTCTGTGCCCCAGCATCCAAACTGTTGCATGAAAGTGTATTTTAATAGTTATTTCTAATTATTATTAAGGCAGTGACACATGTGAATAATGTGCACGCGT
Organism: Clinocottus analis; assembly: GCF_023055335.1. Classification (NCBI taxonomy): domain Eukaryota; kingdom Metazoa; phylum Chordata; class Actinopteri; order Perciformes; family Cottidae; genus Clinocottus; species Clinocottus analis. The sequence continues at coordinate 7,898,372 of NW_027176251.1, read as the reverse complement.
GCACGATTTAAAAGTTTCTTAAGGAGATGGACAATACTTGTGTGGTGCAGACACAGACGACGCATCGGTGCCCCTTGCAAACCGCTCTCCCTCTCTCCCTTTTCTCTCAGCAACAGACGCTGACTTTCACTGTCTTGAGCCAATCACAGAACAGCATCCTGCTGGCTGTGACGTCGGCAATCTCTCCGCCCCGCCCACTCCAGTGAAAGTGAACGGGACTCGGTCCGGGCTGACGTCACTTCACCGGCAGGCTATTGGGCCGGTGTGCGATGTCTCGGGACCAATGGCTGCGCGCAGCAATGATGTCATCACGAGTGTTGCCACCAGCTGGACCGAGAGGGCGTGGTCTGGCGTAAACTCGCCTAACCCCGTGTTAGTAACTTGCAGGCAGTGGTGTTGGAGACAAACCGGTGGGCTCGGAACTGGCTGAAAGAGAAAGATGTGCACGTTTGAGATGATGGCACGTGCGTGAGACGGGCATCCTGCAAGTGAAATAACTTTGATACATGGTATCTGCATAATGAGCTTTCACCTATGCAAAGAAGAAGCGAATGCACAGTATCTCACTGAAGATATATTGCCATAATAGTAAATATTACATAATCCCTGCTCTGTGTGTAGTAGCAACCCAGACTCCTGTTGAGACTGACATGCGGGATCTCACAGCGCCCCCTGTGGGTGTGATCGGATACAAGCATGCACTGCTGATCTCTCACCCAAACTCAATGATGGGAGAGCAGAGACAGACCTAAAAACAGAACAAAGTTCTGATTGGCTGTAGAGGTTGTATATTTTGAGATGGTTTACTATTTACGTGTGTGTGTGTGTGTGTGTGTGTGTGTGTGTGTGTGTGTGTGTGTGTGAGAGAGAGAGAGAGAGAGAGAGAGAGAGAGAGAGAGAGAGAGAGAGAGAGAGAGAGAGAGAGAGAGAGAGAGAGAGAGAGAGAGAGAGAGAGAGAGAGAGAGAGAGAGAGAGAGAGAGTGTGTGTGTGTGTGTGTGTGTGTGTGTGTGTGTGTGTGTGTGTGTGTGTGTGTGTGTGTGTGTGTGTGTGTGTGTGTGTGTGTACACGGGTGTTGATTAAATGTTGATGTACAGTGACATCTAGTTGTAAATGTTCAGCACTGCAACTTACTTATTTAAAAGTAACAATTTGTCCACAAAAAACAAAATGTCTCAGAGGTACTATGTTTTACTCAGAATGACACTAAAACACACATTTATAAACTGGGAAATATCCTAGTGGTCCCTAGACCGGGATGCTGGGAAATAAGACAATATATGTTACCATTTTTACTATACCTTTTTCTTTTAGGCATTCAAATGAATTAAATCGAATAAACAATATTAACAGTAAACATTACTTTATGTGATTTTGAGTCATAAGTAGACTTTATGTTGAAAAATTAAAATCTTTAAAGTTTTAAAGTTTACATCTTTAAAGTGTCTCAAACTACAAAGGTGAGGAAACGATACACTTGAACTTTTCAGTCAGATGATATACATTTGCAGGCGTTCAATATATTGGATGTTTAATACATATATTTTACATGGATTGAGATCTCCAGTTTAAAACAGCTGGAAGCACTCATACTGGGTTTCTAAAGTAAAAATCATAGATGATACTGGAGCTTCAAGGTCGATATTGATCCTGATATTTGAGCATTGAAATAATGAGAATTCCAAGTTGGTTTAAAAAGAATAGCAACCTGGATATGCAGTGAATGTAGATTTTACAGTTTTACAATAGACTTGTTGGTGCACTCTGGTGGACAAACTATGTAATTGAACAATCTGTTTCTGAACTACCTTAAACAAATATTCTGCATTTGTTGTCAGACAGTCTATCTGTGATAAACTAATATCAGACGGCACGGTTCGTGTTATTAGTCTGTGGCAAGTTAAAAGGTGCAAAGAAAAGTCGATCCCCATCCAGGACGGAGCAGATGCTTTCCTACCACCTGTTGGTACAAGTTCACCTCAACAAGCTGAAGGTCCTGTGCGAGAGCCGTGGGCGGTAGATTGCTTTTGTTGGGGGCAACTTGAATATGTTATATTCAGGCAGGAAGAATGAGGAACTGAAAATGGCTGAGAAACACTTTACACAACAACTTGTTAAACTGGCTGCACTTCCCTCACAGCCGTCCAGGCATGTGCACTTCATACCTACAGTATGTGCAGAGGGCTGGACACGCACTGCTGGTGCAGTTCTGCAGGAACTACACAGCAGAATAATAACGAGAGAGAGAGAGATAGTTTATTCATCCTCAAGGGGATATTGTTTGTCGTAGTAGCAACAAAACAACAAAACAAACAGAAAAGTATTAATTTAGGAAATTCAAATAAAAAATAGAGAAAGTGGAAAAAAAAGAAAAGTATGTTTTTCGTGCACTTTTACTTTTATTACTAATTATATACACGCAGGTGTTCACATACTTTCTACTTTATTCCTTAACTTTATGAATAAAGCGCCCGACTTTGAGAATCAATAAAGTCTCATCATATAATCTTTTCAATCCAGTTTTTACATGTCTTTTCCGGGCATGCAACCTCAACAACAGCCCCACCTCGTTAGCAAGTCCCCCTCTCTGTTACCCACTCTCTGATCAGCCCCTCTCCATGGGAGCCAGACCTCTGACCTTCACCCCTCACCCTCTCTCTGTGCGCCCATCACTGGCCTGTCAGTCAAACACCAGAGACCCTCCTCTCCTGCTGCTCTGCTGTCAGACCAGCCTCAGGTACAGACAGCAGCAGCAGAGCAACACACAGAGAGAGAAACATTGTGAGCTGAGATGAAAAGAGAAAGGAAGACCATCATACAACCTAAGCTCAACGGAGTGGCAAGAGCAATAATTTTATGTAAAATACACATTACTTACTTTGCCCAAAACACTAAATTATTTTAAATGAACTGGTCTCACGCTCAGCAGTAAACCAATCCTAACTCTACACAAAGCTGGACCCACATCAGGAATGCCTCTCACCTCAGGGTCTCTTGAAGCAGACACTGGCAGTAGCATAACCTCTGACCCCTGACCCTCACCATGACCTCACTACTCACCCCAGGGTCAGACCGTGCATGTCCCATCAGAACCTGGACAAGTGAGGAAAAAAGAAAACTGAAAGACCTAAAAGGTTCTCAAAACAAAAAGCTTTGCAGTCATGTAGATGGTTCGCTCCAATAAGACGATCCAAACCAACAACAAAACTCAATGTGGATTTCAGGTACACAACGACAAAGTTATCCGCCCATTTTCATCTGTCTTTAACAGCCCCTGCAGCTGTGGATTCTTGTTACCGAAAGGAACGGAGTCACCAGAGATGGCAAAGACACTCAAATGTCTAAAATCTAAAAGTTGTGTGTCGCGAGCAGCTTTGCTGTTTTGGATATTAAAGCCGTGTGCATGTGAGCATGCTGACATCAGCATTTAGCTCCAAGCGCTGCTGTCCTGATGTGCAGCCTCACTTTGATTATATAACATTTTTTAAATTCTAATCCTGATTTTATCATCTTATTTGCACACAAATAAGTCTTCTATCAAAGTTAACCTTCCTACCTGGGGCCCAGCTTAACTACAAAAGCATTTTTACAGAAGAGGCCAAGAGTCTTCAAAAAGGTTTGTACTTTTAGTTTTCCTTTTTTTTCACTCTTTACCTTCGGCTTTTAGTTACAGAAAGAATGGAGGGGCTCTTTGTGTATCATGTGTCAAAAAAGGACAAATCTGCTCCTGTGGCTTACAGGGGAGGCAGCGAGGAGTCATGATGTCTAATAAAGTCTGATAAATGCTGCACGCAGACCGTGCAAGGTTTCAGATTTAGTGGCAATCATGCCAACACTGACTGGTATTAAAACTGGCGAAAAAAAACCTCCCAGGATTTGACGGAAGGGATCCCATCACAGAAGACAGAAAAGTATAAAAGTCTCTCTTTTGTAGACATATTCTGAACCTTGGATAGCTATTGTAAAGTGATGATATTGGCTGCATGTCACATCTAAATGGCGAGAAAACGGCAAAGAAAGGACATCATAGCGTCATGAGAGAGGTGGCCCAGGAGGCCAGCATCCATAAAGCTGCAGTATGAGAACAGTAGGCTCTTGTCCTCACTGCATTCTTGCTCACAGTAACTTTACACCGCTCAGCTGTTCCTCAGGGGCCGCGTCATGTCCCGGAGCTGAAGACAGGCCCCTCATGGACAGGCGTCCTTGGACACACAGATTTCTGTCGGCATCAGAGACGAGATGAGGGAGTGCTTCCTGAGCTTTTCCAAACCAGGACACGCCTTTAATATTTTTTGCTCTTAAATGGCCAGGGTAGGAATAATGTTTCATAAACATAAGCAGTATATACGTAGCACTACCACCCGAATTATATGAAGGTCTTGTGAAAGAAAAGGATCTGCATCGACCAAAATATATGTTCTCACACACAAATCTACAGAGTTTGCATTTTGTGACGGCACATTTGACAGTCTTTTATTTATTTAATGTATTGGCTTATTTAGAATGTTTTTAAATATAAATATTTGTATGGGGCAAAACCTCATGCATGAAAAAAATGGAAATTACCAAATTCTGTGGTCCCCTCATCCCACACACACCTCAATTTGGGAATTACTGACATAGTGAATAGAAAGAATAAGCTAAATATTTCAGCTGGATGATTTCATCACTGTATGATTATGTTTTAGTTGCACTACTCATTGTTCATGAAGCGATACGTGACTTAAAGCAGCAAAGACCAACTAATCCAACAAAATAAGCATTTAATTCCTGCTTTATGTTCTCATCTTATTTGTAACTGAGAAATCAAAGAACTTTCAATAAACAGCACCAAGAAATACAGTGAGCAAAATCCACTTTGAGCTGTGCTGTGTGCAGTGCACCGGTCCAACAACAGGGGGAGACATTCAATGTGAAATGAGGAAGCACAGGTCAACCGTTTTTATTTTAATGGTGGACAAAGTGCCATGAAGCGAAGGCCTATGTCATGAAGTCTTATTTAGTGTTTCCACATCAGATCAGACATTGACATTTCAGTCCCCTACATGTAAGATATATTTTCTTTAAATAATATTCATCTCATTGTCAAATAGGTTCAACAGAAGGATTGGCGGGAAGGAAAGAGAAAAAGGAAATACAAGTACCAGCTTTTCAAACAAACCACATCAATGTGCGCTCACACTCGTCTGTGCTCAGTGAGGCAAAGTGCCGTCGCTGTGAAAGCGCCTCACTCCTGTTTCTCTGTACGGTGGAGGATGTGGTGAACTTACTAGTATGTCACTGTACCGTCACTCTCACAGAGGATGCACCAGTCCTGTGTGCGTGAATGCATGAGTGTGTGCATTCACAAAGGCTCATCGCTGTGCAGCGTGTGCATAATGCATACAGGCTGTGGTTGTATGTGGAGCACAGAGCCGGCTCGAGGCAGGTTTCCGCGAAAGCAAGCGCTCAGAGGAAGCGATGGGGAGAGGGATGTGGCACAGGTGAGAGAGCACAGTGGTTCCTGTGGTCTCTTTCTCTTTCTCCTCTGCTGTGAATGGAGCAGCTGAATGTGTCAACAGATGGGGCCCAGGAATCTCTACACACACAAACACACACAGAGTGACCCTCACCAAGGTCAAAGAAGGTGAAACCAGGTTACGCAAGTCATCCTCACACACTGACATATTAGGAGCACAGAAGCTTCTGTGTTAGTGAACCCTTTATTGCACTGAAGTTGCCAGTGTTTTTCACTGGTGACCTTTAAAATGATTTTTTTTTTTATTGAAACAGTTACTTTAGAACAAATTCATATGAAGATGTTGTGATTTATCTTCTAACTTGAAGTGCCCCACGTGACTTTATACATCTCGACATACCATTTAAAGCCAGCAGCTCATCCTCCTCCTCTCCTCACATACAGTATGTGCATGTAAGTGCGCTTAAGACGAGGGAGCCAGTATTGACGTCACCTTAAAAGGTAAATTGGTGAGCCTTATGTGAGCTTTATGTGGGTGAGTGGGCAGCAGCACTGTAGACAAAGTGCTTTTCTTTATCAGCTAAACGCACAACCGCTGAGCCCTCTCGTAGGCCATGAGTGTGTGTGTGTGTGTGTGTATTCAATTTCATCCACGCAACCATCAGGGATCATGAAGGGCAAGATGAAAGACATGGTCTTGTTCTTTTACAATTAGAAGTTATAAAGCTTTTCGTTTAAAGTAGTCAACTTTTACATAAAAATATGTATTCTTTAAAATATAGTTTTGTGCTTTTAGATTTCTTTTCTTCGATATTTAAATGTGTTTTTATGTTGGTTGTCTCAAATTGTCGCTTGAGGGACCAACAGATTATCTTTGAATGTAAAGTTATATGTGCTTAAAGATAAATCAACTCACGAGAGCACAGACAGACCTGCATTTCAAAACAGCCGCATGACGCCGTCACATGTTCACACCTCCAGAGCTCACTAAATAACACAATATATAGTTAGATTAATCCATGACTTTTTGGTATTCATTAATATTAATTTTGAAGTACATAAATACAAAAAGACCTCATATGAATGTCGGCTTGCTGTTGACGAGACAAAAAGTCAGCAGGTCAATCTCTTTGTTTACAATAAAACCTCCATCTATATGTCATTATTAAACAAATGAAAGAAGAGCAGACGTAAACAAACACAGTGGTATTCATATTGGGTTTCAACCGGTTTTAATTAACCCTGATTACAGCTTAATTACAAGTTTGAAAAAAAAAAAAAAAAAAACACGAAAGAAGTGGAGAAATTCAATGTTACATCATGGTATTATAACTCTCATCTCTCCATCTGAGTGTTATGTAACTGCTCGGGGGAGACGAGGCGAAAGAAGAGAGTGAAAGAGGGAAAGATAGACCTTTACACAGTCAAACAATACACATCTTTTTTTCTTCTTCTAAAATGATACAACCGCCTCCCCTCCCCCCAAATAAAAAAAATATACAGAAGCAAAAGGTAACATTATAAAATAAAAATTACAATACATGACAAGAGATAAAATCACTCCTTCCTCTGCCACTAAATAAAATCCTGCCGCCGCTGCCTTTTCCTCTTAGTCCCCGATGTTATTTCTCTGTCAGCATCAAAATTAATATTACATATTTTAGTTATATTACATTTGTAAGAACTAAAGACAAGAAAAGGTTCTGGTTTGAGGGGCTTGGATGTTTGAAAGGAGGGAATGGAGTTTTTAGGGGGATTCAACATCATCAGTGATGAAACACAACATAAAAAGCAACAGCTAACAGGGCCATGGAATAATAATAATGCCAGGTGGAGAGGTAAATAACCCAATGAGAACAATAACAACAACAGTAATCAATAGCAATATTGTCATCAGAAAAATAAACTGAGAAACCTTTATTCTTGTGATAGAGAAATGTAATCTTTGTGCTGTTTGTCTACCGTTCTTTTGCCTGAAATAGGACGCGAGAGAGCCAGCGGTACAATCAGTCCTGTTATCCTGCGATATCCCGACAGAGTCGGATACGACTTTACAGTTTGCAGGAAGTCAGACGAACGCCTGAAACGGAGCGAAATGAAAGAGAAAATAGAGAGAAAGTGCAGAGCAGGTGAGACTGATGCCTCACCTGTTGCTAAGATATGAAAAGTAGTTTTAAGGCAGCTGTCAGTTCAAATACAGACACAGGACTTGGTGGGGGTGGGCGTGTGTGCGTGTGCGTCTGTGTTGTGACATGCTCCAGTCCAGACCACAGGGGTCTGATGAGGAAATTCAATCAGCTCAGCTACACTGACGCCAGAGGCCATCTAGCTCACAGTCCGCTGCTATGGATCCGTCTCGGCACTGGTCGGGCCGCTGGTCAGCGCGGCTCAGTCGACCAATCAGACGCCTCGTTGTCCCGGGCTGCCGAGATGTTAAAACATAATCACAAGTGTAATCATTTGTCTACATGTGAATGTGCATAGTTTGAGGAGCGGGCCTTCCTGGACTGGGCCTCACACGTCCCACTTTTCCCGGCTATCTTACAGTAATGATTAACCCCTTGACCCCCCCCCCCCTCTCTCACCTCAACCCAGAGCTGATGTGAACTTTGGAGCGTCATGCTAACTGGCATAAGAGAAAAAAAACGAATATTACGTTTTTTGTCTCCCATGAGCTCACCCTGAGCACACACAGACACACACACACACACACACGCACGCAGAGGGCCTGAAGAGGTCGCCGAGGGCCGAGGAGAACCCCACTGAGTTGAGCGAGACTGTACAGACAGGAAGGAGCTGCGTGCAGAAAGGGCAAGCTGCTGCACACGAAGTGAACAGCAGAGTGAACCACACATCTGAATCATTAGCAGTTTGTTCCAGTCCTGTTTTTGTCTTCTTCTTGCTGGTCTTGTTCTGGTAAACTAGCCTGTGCTGGTTCTCTCTGCCTTGTTTGTCAATGAAACAAATGCACCAGGAAAAACCCGGACGCCCACCAACCTTCGCTCTGCCCACCCCCACCCCCACCCATATTACCCAGTGAGTGGCAAGACACGACAAATAATCCACTTACAAACAATCCTGAAGCAATCGTATCATAAAAATGCAATCGTTCTTTTTTTAAATCTCACTTTCTTAATAATTTCAATTAGAATATATAAAGATATAGTCTGTATGTGTGTTATCAGAGCTCAGTTTGCAAATTTGTACATGCTATAAAAACAAGGCATAGAGAGGCAGTGTGTGTGTGTGTGTGTGTGTGTGTGTGTGTGTGTGTGTGTGTGTGTGTGTGTGTGTGTGTGTGTGTGTGTGTGTGTGTGTGTGTGTGTGTGTGTGTGTGTGTGTGTGTGTGTGTGTGTGTGTGTGTGTGAGGTCTAAGATGTTCCCTGCTCTCTGAGGCTCTCTCATGCAGTTAACAGGCCTGGCAGTCTCACACACTCTCAGGACCTGAGGATGACGCCACTACAGAGCTGGAGCTCCTGACAGAGAGACAGGAAGCATGTTTAAGAGCTAAAGGCAGTGCTGTGTGTGTGTGTGTGTGTGTGTGTGTGTGTGTTTTGCTGGTTTAGTTCAACACTATCGATGATTGTTAGAGGAGCTTTAGCTGGTGAACTAGGATTCTGTGCTGCTGGGACTTAAGAGAAACTATGTCAGTGTACAAGCCATGTTAGGGGAGGTGAGCAGGCTAGCTAACGGTTACTGGAACCCCTCAAACCTTCCTCCCCCTGCTGCCTTCTCCTCGTGGTCCCCTCAGCAGTCCTTTCTCTACGCTGAAGTACTTGTTCATTCTTCTCTTTTCCTCTCCTCCCTGGGGTTGATATTATTTCTGTGAGTGGAGTCATGATCTTTCCACAGGTGGTCCGCAAGAGAAAAAAAAGCAGGACAGGAGAGAGACAGAAGGAAGGTCATACGAAAGTCAAAAGTTCTGAGAGAAGTCTGTGGATGTGTATGTGTGAACAAGAGTTGTTTCTTGCGTCGTGGTGAACAAGTGTCCATAAGCAATGCTTCCACTTTTAGTCCCCTTCAATGTTGTTGTCTGTTTCTTTTCTTTTTTGCTTGTGTATGTGTGTGTGTGTGTGTGTGTGTGTGTGTGTGTATGTGTGTGTGTGTGTGTGTGTGTGTGTGTGTGTGTGTGTGTGTGTGTGTGTGTGTGTGCATGAATCCAATAAACATACAGCAATAGGCTTCCCTGAGTGGAGTGGGCCCGGTTTAAGAGTCGGTCAGACAACACCCAACAGCCCCACTATTCAGTCTCAGAGACACACTTTCCTTCCCTTTGGGAATTTTTCAGCTTCTGCCAAACTTTACAAGGCTTTGAGGAGTTAAAACTGGACTGCTTGCAGCAATCCTCTCCCTTCTTTTCACTCTTCCATGTAACTGCAGGGCTAGGTTTGTTCTCAGATACAGGCACTTATCAAAGTCCCGGCCTCTTTTAGGAAAAGTAGCGTAGGTGAGAAGGTGCACATCCTCATCCAAGGTGTGTTGCTGGGCTTTAAGAGAGGGCGTGTCCTCTGAGGAAAGTGCTGACTGGCTGCTGATCCTATGGATGGGGCCTGAAGGCAGGAGCTGTGCTACTGGGGTAGGGCATCTGGAGCTTCACTGGCCAGGTGGGAGGGGAACAAGGGACAAAGTTTGATGAGGAAGCCTCCCTCTGATTTCAGCACCGTTACAGTCACTGTGCCTGGGATGGCTGAGTGAGTCCCATCTCCCAAAGGATGTGTCCCAGAAGAGCCCTGATCCAGACAGATGATTGGAGTGAGGTCTGACAGAACAAGAGTCCGGCTGTCTTTGAGGTGTTGGTTTTCTATGCGTGTATGTTGGACTGTGCTCTCAGTTCACTGGTGGGTTCAGGAATCTAGTTTGGGAGAGGGATTACAGAGGGACCATTTACATACTCCTGTGCCACCCCAGAGCAGTAGTGTTTGGGATGTGTCTCTCATCAGCAGTCTTTGTTCTCCAGAGACAGCTGTGCAGTGGCACGATGCAGCTCAGCACTCACCCTCCGCTGCGAGGCCAACGGTGTGGCTAAAGAGCCCTCGTATGCCAACGGGGGAGGACTGTCTCCTTCTGCGCTGCCTGTCCCGTCCTCCTCCGTTTCCATCCGTCCATTACTTTGCCTCTCTCTCTCCCTCTCCTCCTCTGGTCGTACTTTCTTGTCGTCCGACTCCTCCTGTGAGGCCTCCATGCGCTGGTCTTCGCTCCAGCGCCTCTTGAAGCGCAGCTTGAGGGGGATGCACTTAGTCTGGTGAGCCTCCACCGAGCTCGTCTGAGGTGGTGGGGTGTGGCTGTCCACTGGTTCGATGGGTTCACTCTTGAGGGTGGGCAGTATGCGATGTGTATTCGAGTGCGTGTGCTGCGAGGTGAAGAAGGGCATCAGACCCGGTGGTGGCGGAGCAGGGGCCTTGAATACGTCCTCGTCCAGGTCCTCATCGGGATGGGGTTGATGTTGGGCCGCGGCTGTGCCGTTAGCAAGGTGGTGGTGGTGGTGGTGGTGGAGGAGGTGGTGATGGTCAGGGGCTCTAGAGTGGCGAGGGGAGAAGAGTTCAAACTCCTCGTCTCTCTCGTCTGGGTCTTCATCACTAATGTCGGTCACCTCCACCTCCTCCTCTGATTCAATATCAGATATGGGCTCCACCTGGGCAGATAAAAACATGGCAACAAAGATGAACACAGCAGGAAAACAAAACATAGTCTTGCAGACATTTCATATAACATTTTAATTTAGCAATGTTTTAAAAAAGAGGTAACACTATTGAAGCCAATTGTATTCCGAAAAAAAACATAAGACAATGTCTGACAATAGAGTTTAACTTCAATTCAGGATTTCAATGTAAATCATAATGGGGCATATTTGGGTCTCACCTTTATCTTGGGAAGGCCTGCACTGTTTAGGGACTGCATTGAGGAAGAAGCAGAGATGAGGCCTGAGCCGCTGGCAGAGCTCAGATCACTACCAAACGACAGCGAGGAGCCGAGGCCAGAAGTAGACGTCATGGACCCGGACCCTGAGGACAGTGAGCTCTGCCTGGGTTTACTATGGCTTTGACTGTCCCTGTGCTTCCTACCGAGTGGTGGTGGCTGCAGCTTGAACTTGAAGGGAGACATGTGTGGTGGCTCCTCACCCAAGTGCAGTGGGTGATGCATGGGATGAGAGTGGCTGTGAGGGTGGGCAGAATGAGGTGGGTGTGGGTGGTGGTGGTGGGCAGAGTGAGCCAGAGATGGATGATGATGCCGTTCTCCTCCCCTCTCTCCTCCGCCTGCCGTCGCGGCCCTTTCTGCTCTCTCGGCCGCCCCTCTCTCTCCGGTCAGACCGGACTTGTCTGCAGCAGGCCGGTGGGGGTGAGGGATGACGATGTTGGGGTACTGGAGGAAAGCTCTGGGGCTGAGGCCGTAGTTGTATACCGACTGGGTGTGGGCCTGCAAGTAGCGCTTCATGTCCTCTGGGTTGAAGGAGAAGTGGGAGCCTAACATGGGTGACAAGGTGGGGGAAGGGGTGTAGGGGAGGTGAGATGTCGGGGTCATGGAGAGCGCGGGGGACAGAGGAGGGGCCAGGAGGCCGGCTCCTCCCGTCCCAGGCAGAGGGGACACAGGAAAGGGCGACAGGGAGTCTGGGTGTATCCGGTGCCCTGTGTGGCGGGAGCCTGGGTGCCCAACAGGGTTACCCGGTCCTCCATACATGCGGTACAGGGCTTCATGAGACAGCCGGGGATGGATGAGACTTCGGTAACCTACTCCTCCACCACCAGGTCCTCCTCCACCACCACTCACACCCCTATCCTCTCCCGCTCCACCGGTGCCCTCCTCAATCTCAGAATTGACCGAGGTGCCGTCGCTGCAATCGCTGACGGAGCCTCGGGCCATCCGTCGGGCCACCGAGCTGAACATGCCACCGGGGCTGCGCAGATCCTCGTTCGGGGAGAGGACTTCGGAGGGTGTTGAGGGAGGAAAGCGGAAGTGAGTCCCTGCCCCGCTGGGGATGGGAGGGGCGCTCTGAGGAACATTGCTTCCTGGAGACGTCGAGGGAGAGGAAAAAAAAGAGGGGAGAATACTGAGAAATAATATATGATGTTCTCCAGTGTAATTCTATGTAATCATGCCATCCTATTGTGGGATCAAGGGGTATCTGAACATGCACAGGCCTGTATACAATACAACACACATGCACACGCACGCGCACACACACACACAGACTGTCAAAGCTTACCAGAGGAGCCCATGTCAATAAAGGGGTAGTTGACCAAAACCAGTTTATTGAAGTTGAACTTATAGGTGAACCTCTTGCCTTTGGTCTTATGGAGGATCCTCTTGTTGTAGTAGTATCTGAAAAGAAGAGTAACAGACATGATAAATATAAATATATTAAAGAAAAGACACTGCGCTCACACATGCCTAATGCGTGCTGAGACAAATATAAAAGACACATGGTCCAATAACTGCATATTAACTGATGACATTGATGTCTACTACCACAACATAAGAACACTGAAACATTCAATTTAAGATGCACACCTTATTTTAAAATATAATTATGTTCCTGAAATCATGAGACTATGACAGATGCGCCTGCATCAACCACACACTTTAATAAGCATGAGTCTTTCATGCACCCCCCCCACCCCCCTTTCTAATGATAGATATTACAGAGTGTTGTATGACATTTGCACAAAGCAGACCCAGTAAAGAGAAGGAAGGGGGGGATTGAGCTGAGGAGCAGCAGTGACGTTGTGTGGAGGGATAAACAAACAGTTAAGAGACCAGAGGTCAATGCTTAATGCCAAATGTGGAACATAAATGGGTTGTAAGGCCACAAAGGGGCCAGCAACTGCATTCATGTGTGACATATATATGTGTGTGTGTGTGAGACTCTTTGTGTGGATTTTGTATATGCGCCTCCTCAATCATTTATGTCCATCTTGAAGAAAGCCAGGAAAAGACAGGAAAAGTGTCTTTCAGAGTGTTTCATGTTCCTATGTTTGTTGGACAAGTATCGCACACGCACACACACACACACACACACACACACACACACACACACACACACACACACACACACACACACACACACACACACACACACACACACACACAGTTTCTGTAATTCATTTTGCCAGACAGACCCATCTCTTTATGTAACAGCAAAGCAAAGCCACCAATAATTCTCCCCATGTTTATCTGTTTATGTAATGGCCATTCTCTCTGGGTTTTTTTTCCCAAGCTTTCTCGCTTTCATGGCTACTGCCTACAGTACAAGGCTCCATTTGTATTAACCTTTGTCCAGCTTCAGCTCTTTATGTAACATCTCTCTGCTTTCTTCCCCAGATCCACATCCACTTTATGTAACCTCTACATCCCTGGCTGCCAACCCTCACTCAAAGAAGGAGACGGAGCAGAGGAAATAGATAAAGAGCAAGAAAGGAACAAAGACGGTGTGTTTGTCTGTGAGATAATAAGCTTGTGTGGCGGGCTAACCAAAATTACCACCTGTCTTTTCCAACACTATCCCCCTGACTATTGAACATACGATTCAACCAGACTGCACAATTGCTCACCATGTCTGCATACCTACCTGCTTTTATAGCGACAGGCTTCCCTTCCTCCAGCATGTGTCTACTGGCACAAGTTAAGTGAAGTGTGCTGACAAAGATAGGGGCTTCGGGGTATGTAGGTAATGCAGAGTTAATGTGAGCCCATTGACTATCATTATGCTGAATGGTAGTTATCCAGAAGGCAGTGTGTGTGTGTGTGTGTGTGTGTGTGTGTGTGTGTGTGTGTGTGTGTTTGGTGTTGGGGAGGTGTCACCCTTCACCCCCTCTTATTATGCTTATTACACAGACTGGTTGGGCCGATTTGACTCGGAGAACAGACTGTTGCTCTTTTTCACTTGTTCTCGTCAACCCTCCTCCTCTCTTTATTCTACTGATACCTCTCTCTCTCTCTCTCTTTCGCTCCCCTCCTTATTCCAACTCTCTCCCTGTGCACGGCACTCGTCCCCTGAGGCGATGGGAGCGGGTGAGGGAGAGAGGGAGAGACAGGACAGGCCTGCACCGTTGAAAACATTGTTTACGCCAGGCACAAAGCAGCATGTAATTTCTGCTCTAGGGGAGACACTCACAAGGGCCACAACAGAGGGGAGAGAAGCAGTCGGTAGCAAGGAGACGGACCGAGACAGGCAGGAAGTCAAGCAGAATTAAAACCACAACGAGGCTGCGATCGAATCAGCTGATGACAGAAAAGTCAACAAGCTGTGCAGGGGCCCTTACATGGGTCCAATACAATACGGATGACAAGGGTAGAAAACTAACAACCAAAGTACAAGAAAATCATTTATCTTGTGTATCAGAGACCATCATCCGAGCAAAATGTGATGTACTTCACCTTTATTAACAAAACCATACAAGCCCATATACAATAGGTAAAGTGTATTTGCTCAAGTTAAAGAAAAATAAAATTCTCCCTCGTTTACATAAAGTAATGTAATTTATAACCACAGACTGCAGTTTCCAAAATGTTGATGCAGTTGAATCAACTCCTCTCTAAAAAAACAAAAACTGTCCTTAATGACGGTAATATTTATTGTTGTACTAGACTGCATTCATTTTAGATAAGTGTACCTTGCAATTACAGCATAATTGGCATTAATGGATGCATCCCAAAGGCCAATAATATCACTGTGCTGACACATCACGTCTAACTTTGGCTCATGGCAGTTGGATCGTAGGGAGCGTAGCCAACAAAAATCCTGTGTGCGCTTGGCAGCGCACACACACACACGCACACGCACACACACACACACACACACACGCAGCCAATACAAAGAACACCGAGATGCATAGTGGGAAGCAGACAACAACTTTGCGTAATCCTAGCCGCGGCAACCAATGCTGTGTTTAGAGCACATGGTCGTCCCTTCCCTCTTCATGCCCCCACCTCCTGCACCGTCATACAAGCCGACTTTGAAGAGCATTTGAACTCACTTCAAAAGAGAAGAAAGAGATTCTTTGAGTGCCTGTGTTTAGCTGCCCACCACACACGCGCACACGCACACCTCTCCCATATCCTGACTCTGTAACTGCCATCTTATTCAGACATACTCAAACACATGGGTGCACGTGTGCCCACACATACCCACAGAACAAATCATCCGGGAGATGCCGCTTTATCCTGCTCCTTGTTGAACCAAAAGAGTACATTGACCAATCAATGCAAGTAAGGATTTACTTAAATCCTTCAGGGGAAGAGAGGGCAGGATTTCTATCAGCGCAGTTGTTACTGTGTGTGATTTTAGGCCATGGATTAAATCTGCAATTACACAGACTTGCTATGGTCTTAAACATTATGATAAAAGAAGAGAGAGAGACACAGAGAAACACACAATCACATTATTATAACTCAAAGGAGTTTATCAGTAACTGTTGATTAGAACTTAAGAAGTTGCTCATAGCTACGTCCATTGCTTCTATTAGATATGATAACATTGTATTGGTCAAGTAATTGCTAACTTGGAGGTTTGTTATATGGTATACAAGCCTTTGACCACTTGTCCATAACAGGAAATATCAGGACCTTAACAAAGCGCTCCATGAAGACATATTTCTGTAGATAGAAAAATACAATTTGGGGATTAAATGCGTTCCATCTGTACATTCAGTTCAGGACTAAAGTTGTTCGCAATGGCTAACGTATCACTCTCCATACACACACAAATGTCAACACTATAAATTAATTGAACCAACTCGCGTGTGTGTGTGTGTGTGTGTGTGTGTGTGTGTGTGTGTGTGTGTGTGTGTGTGTGTGTGTGTGGACAGGCTGTGCCTTGCCCATTGTTGGGCTGTAAATAGGCGCTGACGGTGACAGGAAGTTGGGATTACAATACTCCCCATGAGCCCTGTGTTTATTTTCTGCCTTTTTCGTCAGCATCGGCCGTTATACACACATCCCAGCCAGATCCTTCTCCACACCCACACCCACTGCGTCAGGTGTGTGTAAAAGCTGTAAGCACGTGAGCGTGCTTTGTGAGGAAATCAAATTTGATGAGTGATTTCAGTCTCAAAAAGGAGATTATATATATATATATATATATATATATATATATATATATATATATATATATATATATATATATATATATATATATATATATATACATATACATACACACACACACATACTGTATATGTTTGTCTGTAAAAAGGGGGATTAAGTCAGGGTCCAACTATGATGGTCACATGCTCTGTGGGTGGCGGAAATATGTACTCGAGCACACTCTGTGTGTGTGTGTGTGTGTGTGTGTGTGTGTGTGTGTGTGTGTGTGTGTGTGTGTGTGTGTGTGTGTGTGTGTGTGTGTGTGTGTCCCGCCCACATAGAAAATAAAGGGCTCATTCAGCCGGGGACAATGTCATACACACAATGCTCATGTACGCTGAACACTTACATGCAGAAAGAAACAATGGAAAGACAGTGCACGCAAAGCATACGTGGAACACAAAGTCATACAGTGGTACTGTCCCTGGGTGCTCCCTCGGCACTTTCTCTCCGGCCCTGGGTGTTTCCACACAATGCACTTGTGTAGAGAGAGGCCTTCTGACCTATTAACTGGCCCAGCCAGATAGGTGAGTAACACTGTGTGCATATGCAGCAGGATTTTCTACAGGATGTTTTGCAGATGTGGGCTACTTCGAAATATTCATCGGAGCCAATTTGAGTGCAGCAGTTTAACGTACCTACTTTATTTCAGGGCTTTCCTTAAAAGACTGTAAAAGTGGGATTACAACATCATATACGCTACTATATTGCCATCAAATTCACTTTGGGTATTAGATGTATGCCTTCAAGTAGTTTTAGCACTCAATAAATGGTAAAACTATTTTACATTGACAGCATCGCCATAAACAAGAAACTTGTGGAACCATCCTTCTACTTCAGTGTTTTTCTGTTCTCCAGCTGTGACGGCCAATCACATGAAGCAAACACTACAAACATGCATTGGCAAGAGTCTATGTACAATGGCGCATTTGTGTATGTGAATGTGCACATGTCCTGTGTTGTTAATCTTTGCCAGCTGTGTGCGGCAGTCCCTCTGACCTCTGACCACTTTGTTGGACAGAGGGGCCTGGAGGTCTCTAGGAGCTGGGACCTCTTAGCATGATTACACTCATTAAGCCAGCACTCTGCAATGACTGATAGGCAACAGGCTTAACGACGCCTTCTCTCGTCTGTGTACGGGCCTCATTTATTCGGGCTAGACGGTGGTACAGGGAATCAGGAGGAGGGGTGAAGGCTTGGCCTTTCTATTTGTGGGCAGGTTTACTTCCTCGACCCAAACATGAAGTAATAACAAACAATGAAATATTAGTCTAACCTCTTTCAACATTATGCAGATAAAAAATGCACACTGCAAATACACACACACACAAACACAGTGGAAGTGTAATCCTCTCAACAGGAGTGGGAATTTCACAGCGGCCGTGGGAGCGGCAGACCAAGATGACGCATGGACTGAGTCTGTGTCCCCTCAACGGAAAGCCAACACACGCACGCACATGCACATGCACACGCACGCACACACACACACACACAAGCAGTTGTGCTGATGAAGGGAATTTCCACCATGTGCTTGGCAAACATGAAAGAATAAGATCATTGGAGGTACAAATAATAATTACCACGGCTAAGTGATAAAAGAACACTTCAAAACAGGCGTGCCTTTTTAAGTATGTGAGCATGTGTGTGTGTGTGTGTGTTTGTGGTAATTGCCGCATGCCGACCGCGGTCTCCATTATTAGCAGACTCCAGGTTTTCTCCATATGAAGGGCGTGAGGTGGCCTGCTCTCCAACAGATTTGCTCCACATGGGGGCCGTTATGATTCACACGTGTGTTTGTGCACCTCCTTTAGACATTCATCAATCTTTAGTGCCGTTATTCCTCTCGGCACATTACTATTGATGTGCGTCTTGCAAGGCTTTATTTCCAGTGTGGCTTGTGGTGAAGGACTGACAGCTCTGGTGTCAAATCAGGTGACTACATGGACGTAGGCGAGTCCATGTGTGGGATATATTGTTGACGGTGCGTACCACTCTAAGCCTGAAGTGACTCTGCTCAATTTACAGTAACAGAAGGAGATGACCTGGCTGTATGAGGGTGGATGAGGACACGACAGAAGAAGCGAGAAGGAATTCTGATAATCAGCCTTTAAAGCTAGTACATCAGAGAAGAGATAGATAGATAGATAGATAG
The DNA here is from genome assembly GCF_023055335.1 of Clinocottus analis. Classification (NCBI taxonomy): domain Eukaryota; kingdom Metazoa; phylum Chordata; class Actinopteri; order Perciformes; family Cottidae; genus Clinocottus; species Clinocottus analis. The sequence continues at coordinate 7,879,685 of NW_027176251.1, read as the reverse complement.
ATAGATAGATAGATAGATAGATAGATAGATAGATAGATAGATAGATAGATAGATAGATAGATAGATAGATAGATAGATAGATAGATAGATAGATAGATAGATAGATAGATAGATAGATAGATAGATAGATAGATAGATAGATAGATAGATAGATAGATAGATAGATAGATAGATAGATAGATAGATAGATAGATAGATAGATAGATAGATAGATAGATAGATAGATAGATAGAGAGATAGATAGATAGATAGATAGATAGATAGATAGATAGATAGATAGATAGATAGAGATAGATAGATACACATATACACACACATACACACACACATACATATATATACATGCACTTCCTGCAGCTTAAGCTCCAAATCTGTAACAGCTCTAGAGGATGGCCGTGCTATAAATACACAGCTTGACCACATGTATCCTCATTCATTCAGGAATCCTAAATCCGGACTTCAAGTCCGGTTGTGTATGATCCCCATAGGATCCCATCTGTAACTGACATTATCTTAATCTTACCAAGTCCACACAAAGCTGGGTGCACACAACACACAGAATGAGATGCTCTTCTTAGCAAAACTGGCATCAGCTGAGGAAAGTCCCCGAGGGATATGTCGTACTGAACTCTAATGTGCTGAGAGGTCATTGTGTTCAAGTATGGATCACAAGATTGATTACTTGTATCTTCTTTCTATAATGAACTAAATTGTGACCCACTGTCTCCTCGTGACGCCAAAAGCACACGTAAACTCAGAAACATCTGTTGAGTAGCTCAGATTTGATCTATTTTATGTGACTTGGTTGCCTTCGCCCACGCCCAACGATTATGTTGGTCCTGAGGCGGTTTGCTTTATCAACATGTTAGTCCAATTCGATTCACCGCTTACCTAGCAAACCAAATTTGAAGGTCATCAAAGCAGATTCAACCAACCTTCAGATACAAAGTACCACAATGTTATTGTCCAAACCAAATGATTAAGTCAATCGGCGAAGGTGAATCATATCAAAGACTAAGAATAGACTGATGGGGATCAAATCTAAGGTTTTCATGCGATATGTATACTTAAACTTGAAGCTAGGCGTCACAACCAAAACTATGTTAAATCCTTGTCTTGGCTAAGCAGGCTTCTATGGATATAACTTAACGCTGTAAAGGTGTCACCAGCCAAATGGGTCAGTGTTGCAACTCTACTTGGAGCATTATCGTTGCTAAACTTGTCCAGGTCAATAGTGTGTGAAGGCATGTGGTCAGGGCCACTCTTATGACATGTACGCATATTATAGAGTTGGTTAAGTGCAATTAGTGCCTTGGCAGGCATGATTAATGCAATGTCTGAGGGAAACGGAGCCAGATAGTTGAAGCTATTGGGGTCTGTGGGTCTGAATAAAAATGCTTACAGCAGTTCATACTGGAGTCCAATGCAGGGGTCCCAGTATAAGGCGTTCTCATTTGGAAATACGGAATGTTTCTTCACCATTATTGTCGTCTCGGGGGTGTCTGTGTGTAAGATTTATAAGACCATTTCATAAATATTTACATCAATCTTAGTTTTCAACATGTGCCTACATCCCTTTTCACCCATGGAAGCCATATGGCTGTTGGAAAAGAGATAGTAGTGTTGGCTTCATGATGGAGTATTTTAAAGAGTGTCACTTCAGGAGTTCACGACCACAGGTGAGGGCTGCAACATAGACAGACAGATACATTGCTTTCAGGCTCAGCTCTTTCTTCACCATAACAGTCCAATAAAGAGATCGCTCTTGCTGCATCTCTCCAGATAAATCTCATTCATCTCTTCCGTCATGCCACTGCAGAGATGTTTTATAACTTCACTGACCTCCACTAAAGGAAGAGGCAAGTTTGGGCACCTTGAAAGTATCGTAGTTGCGGAGCAGATGATAAGTTGGGGCATCTGTGGACCACTGCTCGTCATTCCCCATCTCTCTCTCTCATCACCATACTGTTAACCATCTAATAAAAGGCATGAACGCTCCAATTATTAGAAAAAAATGGTCTTCAAGTGTGCCTCCTTCGCAACCAGGCTTACGAGTTCTTAAAGTTTTTTTCTTTGACAATATCCCACATGGAGGTCAACAGTTCCTCTTCCCTGCTGAGAAAAGCCAGGGGACGGCACTGGCTGTCCTTGAATTATTTGGAAAAGGAGCAATTTCCTTCCCTGCCCATTAGTTGAAACCGGAGACAGAACTATTTCAGGCTCATTCCCCTCCAAAAGGACGACCTTAGACATCCTGAGAGCCAGCAGCGAGTCAGTCCACCAAGGCCCTTGATTTTGCCCACTTATTTACATTTCTCCATTCAAAGGGCATTATGGATATATACTAGCGCATTGGATATTCTAAATATAATATTTTTGTCATTTGGTCACACAGCCTCAGTTAATTAGTCATTCAACTAGAGCACGTTGGCTCTTTAAATATTAGCATGTGGTAAATGTTCATGTTCAAATGTTCATCCTTATCACAATCCTCAGGTCATTTGGTTTATTAGGTCCTCACAGAGGTCAAAGGTCAGGAACAGGAGAAAATAACTATGAATGAATACACACTTGCACATACAGACACACAAAGAATCCAAAGTTATTCAGCAAGTTTCTCTGTCATCATACCTGAGTGCCCTGCTCAGCTTATCGTAGTTCATTTGGGGTTTACACTTCCTGGCACCCCACAGCCGGGCCACTTCATCCGGGTCTTTGATAACAAACTCGCCATAGTCCCCCTGCCACGCGATGACATCGTGATACTCTTCTTTCCTGAGCAGCTCCAGGATGAAGTGCCACAGCTGGATCTGCCTGGACCCCGGGCTCGACTCAGGCTTGTAAGCCCATTCGGGGAAGGCGATCCCTGTAAAATAAAGATAAAGAGAGCGGGAGGGTTAGTGTGCGTCACTGGAGCCCAACAAATAACAGTGAATGATGTTGTGGACAGCACGCGTTTTAAATTAAACAGTAGAAAACAGTTTTTTTTGCGGACAACACTGCATCTAATATTGAACAACTGAGCGACATAGACCTCATATGAACCCTGATAGCTCCTGTTGTGTTATGGGGAGAAATTCAGACCATTGAAAACTGCTTTATAGCTCGGCAAAAGAAAAAGACTGGGATATTATTAGTGGAGGATTTAGGTGTCAAAGTGTAAATATCATGCAACAAAGTGGCCGAGTCAAGCACAGAGTGGGATGTCCTCGCTCATTCCTCACATGGCAGATAGCTGTCTACTTCCCTGTGTTTTTCCTTTCACTTTCTAATCAATCTTTCAGCACTTTTTTGTCTTTCATGCTATTTCTATTTTTGAAACAGTGGAGAGTAAGACTAAAGGCAGGAAAAGGTTTTTAAAGAACCAAATAATGGCAGCATTTTTCCCCCCAAAAATGATGATATAAGCCAGCCCAGTGAGTGCCGGGGGTCAAGTCAAGAAGACATCATTGATGAGCCTGGATTTGTTTATTTTTGACAGATTATAAAATATTGATTTATCAATGCAGCAGGCAGTTTGGGAAGCACCGCTGGTTCACAGGTCGAAGTGATGGGCTGCCATTAAATAAGTATTTTATACTTGTAACATTTTCAAAAACAGAAAAAAAATATTATAAAAAACAAGTCACACATCATAAATTGCATCTCTTTAAAATTACGACTCCGAGGCAAGTTCAAGTCTCCTCTTTCCAGCCAGTGTGGGTGAACACTGGGTGCAAACTAAAAACTCATCTTTTTCGACTATACCTTGAATAAAGACAATGACAGCAGCACTTAGGCAGCACTTTGATGGCTCTTACTGATAGCACTTAGTAGTTTGATTTTATTTGAGAAATTGTTCTGTCTTGATTCTTGTTGTTCCTACTTTGTACTTACGGTTGAATGAAGTTATTGTAAGTCGCTTTGGATAAAAGCGTCAGCTAAATGACATGTAATGTAATGTAACACTTGTGCTTTTTAACTTCGATATGTCATAAACTAATAAAGTTTTGTAAACTTCACTGATGGCTTGTTGCATGTGTGCCTGCAGTAAGCCCAGAAGCTTTGAATCGTCTCACCTTTATTGTCAACATAGCCTATTATACAGCACAGGTTTTGTCATTAATGTGTGTTTATATGAACATAAAATAATGAGTTGGGCAGGTGGACGGTCAACACTCCTTTCCAGATGTTGGCTATGATGTGGTCGAATGAAAAGAGGGTGCAGAAGGAGATTTGGCCCATTTTTTTTAATGTTGTTCAGGTGTTTTACTGCACGAGGGGTCTTCACTAAAACAACCTAGAAATGCTAGGCAAATTAAAAAAGTAAGACGGCTTGATGGGTATGTTTAAACCGCATTCTTCTCCTGTCATTACCGCAGTTGCTCATCACAGGAAACACACACACACTGAAACTACAATACTGAAAGTTGTAGTGTAAGTGGGCTTTGTGGAACAGTTGGGCACATGAAAAACCTTTCCAACTCTCCTCCACCTCTTTCCTCTCATGCAGTCATTCTTTCCTATGACCGGAGGAAAACAACAAGGCCAGTAGTCATCTCTCCTGTTTATCCCTCCATCTCTCTCCACCCGCGGCTCAAAGGAAACGCAGAGTAAGAGACACAGAACGAGGCTGTGGGCGTGGGTATATATGTGACTGTTAGCATGAGCATGTGTGTGCCCAAATGTACAAGTTAGAAAGAGTGTCTGTGCCAGAGCTCGTGTTTGAAAATGTTTATGCAAGTCTCCCACTAACATTCTGTTGCCTGGGTGGTCAAGAAGATTTGACACGACCGAGCAAAATAGACTCTTACAGAAAAATATTCAGCTAGATATAGCAGCCTGGACTGGATTATATTCCATCAACAGTCATCCTTCAGAGCACGAATTAATGAACAAGTGAGGAGGAGGTGGAGTTATCAGAGAATTAGCATCCACCCTGATGAAGTGTCATTTAGCAGGACATTTAATGCCAGCTGATGTTATTCTATGTTTGGAGCAAATAGTATTAAGCTCCACATTACACGGACTGCCCAGAGTAAAAAGGCTGCATGTCTGATGTAATGAAATACAAGACAATAGTGTTGCTTTCCTATTTTGTCCAACTGAGTCACAAACACGGAGGAGGTTGGTTAGAAACGCACTTATATATCAACTCTAATTAAACAACATAAACAACCCCCTCTGCTGCTATCACAATTAATTGAAAGTTGTAAATTTTGAGACATAGTACAGCATCACTTTTCTACTCTTGGGGTTTATAGTATTATTACTTCCTCTCTTTTTTTTGGAGAGGACATTGAAAAACATGTGCGGCTGGCATGAAACCAGTGTTTGCAATGCATGAAACGTCACCGCATGCAAATGGTAACAGAGGAAATGAGACAGCCTGGGCTGGAAATTGGAGGAAAAAAAACCCGACAACAACATCAACAACAAAAAAAAAAACAGGCCCAAATCAACAGATTACAGATGTGCAGGCTTGTCAATGGATTTGCAGGATGACAGACTGAGGCAGCGACAGATAGCCCTGATAATCTCTGCTGCACTGGCCATGGTCAGACCATTTAGTCACTGTTGCATAACACTAAATAATGCTGATAACACATCTACCAGACATTTAGGAATCTGTACACGTAAACATGAGTTAATCATTTTAATATTTTTATTCCTATGGAACAGACCCACCAGAAGCAGGCTTTGGCTTCCAGTTTTATGGTAAAAGTAGGCAGAAAGGAAAGCTATACTGGCTAATTTCTCCCCACTATTTCTTGGTGGTTTTCCACCAATCACCATGATGCACTTGCAAGGCATGGTCCATGAATCACTCAGTTGTCCCGCCTACTCAAGAATCATTTTGTGACTCAATTAAAAGATTTTTGAATAGCAGTCAAACAATGTGCCTACACGGTTTCCATCTCCAAATTCCAGGCGGGATTTTTATCAGTGCTGAATATTATGCAGATAGTATGTGACCAATGAGGCAGTCAACAAACAGTCTGTGCCGGCAGCTTTGCTTCAGATTATTGTTCTTTATAACAAACATCACAATGTGTGAAGTGTGAAATGAACATGGGTGTAAAAACGGCATAAACTGTGCCGTCTGTGTCTGTTATTTCTCAGACTTTCCAGACCCCCATAAGTATGAGGGAGTCCGCATGCAAATGAAACAACACTCCCTCACTATCATTTTATTTCCTTTTTCACTTCCCACCCTCTTCCTCCTCCTCCTCCTCTTTCACTTTTAAACATTCGAGCAAAAACACTTGTTGCACGATCAAACCCTGAGCGAGCGCAGAGGAACACAACCGGGGGCATTCATTAACATATTGCCCACACACACACACACACGCACACGCACACACACACGCACACACACACACACACGCACACGCACACAATCCAGACAAAGCAAGCCGACGGAGACGGTGTCAAGACAAGTGGACATGCGACCGGTCAAATTGCTACTCAGAACAAGAGATGAATAAATGTGCAGCGTATCTTAACCACCTAAACCTTTGCTGCTGTCAAGCTAAAACATCAGCTGGCACCAGTAGATGGCTGTTTGTACTGAGAGTATTTACTGGGTGTGAAAACTGTCTGCATGCTCAAACAGATCAATATTAAGAAAACAACATCACAGCTTTTAGAAGATTAAGTCAGTGACTTTGTGAGCATGTGTGTGTCAGTGGAGATGCAGCTGTAATGATCTTTTTGACTTTGGCATGGACCACTGAGGTCACACACACACACACACACAAGAATGACACGGTCATCAGCAACAGCAGATAAAAGCTACCACATTGCATATGTGTGTGTAAGAGAGAGAGAGAGAGAGAGAGAGAGAGAGAGAGAGAGAGAGAGAGAGAGAGAGAGAGAGGAGTCAGGATTAGGTTTAGAGGAATGCTGGGAGCAAGAACAGGTGCCTTTGTCCTTCTATCCACCCAGAGTCCAACCCAGGCTGAACTGTCCTGACTGGATCAGCTATCAGACACACTCTGATCCGCTTTATCAGGCCTGTACACCCAATAGGAGAATGTCTTTGGAGAATTTTTGGAATGTGCGAGTGTGTGTGTGGTGTACGTTCTGCATGAAGTTAGGTTATGGAGAAGAGAGAGAGGAGCAGCAGGGAAGAGTCTGCAGAGCACATCCTAACCCCCTCCGCCACACTTAACCTCTCTGACCTCAACTCTCCCTCTCTTTGGCTCCTTTCCTCCCTCACCCCCACTCTCCTGGGGAGACACCAGATAGCCATTACAGCATGTAAGCGCAAGACTCTCTCACACCACACACACACACACACACACACACACACACACACACACACACACACACACACACACACACACACACACACACACACACACACACACACCATCAATAATGTAGAGACTGGTGTGGAGGGTTGACGATAGGGGTGCGCCTAATCTCTGGCCTGGGACACAAGAGAGTGCAAGTGCGTCAAGAGGTGTGTGCGTGTGTTTGTGTGTGTGTTGGGACAAGTGAGGGGCAGGTGGTAGAAAGTGATGCAAAAGGGCCGAAAAGGAGGAGGATGAAAAGGAGGGAGAGATTGCAAGAGGAGGGAGCAAGGGGGGGGGGGGGGGGGGTTAGAGTGAAGGAGAAGAAGGCAAGATGAGATGGGGTGAGCACTAGGACAAGTGGAGATCAGAGAAAAGAAAGTTGGAGAAAAAAGACGGGGGAGGGAGATCAGGGAAACAAAAGTGGGAAGAGAGAGAGAAAGAGAGACAATGGCAAGAGTGGGAGAGGAGAGAGGGGGTGGAAGGAAGGAGGAGGGGGAGGTTAAGGGAGCGATGAGATCATAGCTCGTCTGGTAGTCTGTTGTCATCCAGATCAGATTGCTTATCCCGCCTCCACCTCCTTCCCTCCACCTCCTCCTTCTTCTTCTTCTTCTTCCCTCCACACCCTCCTCGCTCTCTCCTATTCCCCTCCTCCTCTCTGGGAGTGTGGATGCCTCTTTTCCTCTGTGATCTTGGTGGCAGGCCCCTAGCAGACTTCCAACACTGCTGCTATTCCAGCTATGTGCGCCACTCACCAGTCCAACAATGACCTCCACTCTCTCACACACCGCGTGAGGGTGGGGGGGAAGCGAAAAAAAGATTTTAGAAGATGAAGAGAGCGGGTGCTGTGTTACGGCTGGGTAAAGAGCAACTTAGACAAATCGTCAACGGTAGTTGACCGTGTTTGCATGCCGCATTACGGTGCGGTTACACATCAGTGTTGGAAATGATAATTACTTTGATGCGTCACTGCAGTTTTCTATTGTCCATTACTTGAACCTACATTTTTTTGAGTCGGCTGCAGTCCTTTAACCACATGGTTCTCTGTTTGATCCCATGCTCTTTCTGTTCGCGTGTCTGAGTGACCTTGACCTAGACAGTGAACCCCAAGTTGCTCCCCATAAACCCAACTTGAAACATTTTTGCGCTGAAAAAGTTGATGAGGCAATTACCAATTATTTCCAAGCAAGAAGGTCCAACTTTCTCCAGCTTGTGACAATTGATGGTATCTGATATATGGAGTTTAGGACCACTAGTAGCAATACAATACATGTCCCTGCTGGCAATTTCTGATCTTCAATAACAACAACAACAACAACAACAACAGTTGGTTGCTGTAATCACCAAAAGATGTAGCAACACACCAGAAAAGGCGAGTGGGCAGAAGCCAGCAAGCAAACATGGATGTAAACAATGGAAGCTTTGCAAATGTTTTACGAGGAGAGAAGTGTATACACACATTGCATTGAGGAGAGAAACAGTGTTTGTTTACAGAAAGCCCCACAGGGTACCTTTGACTGATGCTATTTGTGTTTTGGACTGTCGGATGAATACAACAAGGAATTAGAAGCTTGTGTGCTCTGAACAATTTTCTGACATTTTATTGACAAAATGCTTCATCAATTCATTGAGAAAAATAACAGTGACTTAATCAGTCATGAAAATAACCATCCGTTGCAGCTCTCGAACATTTGACTCGGATGCACGGCTGACTGGATCCCTGACCCGCGGGCCTGGCGTGCCAAGGAGGGTGAGAGCTGACGGGAAGGAGGCAGAGACAGACGGGCAGTCGGACAAAGTAGCAGAGTGAGAAAAGAGATGAGGAGGAGAGATTCCCAGAGCTGCGAGTCCTACTCAGTAGCAAATCAACTGACAAGCCCGTGCCAAACTAACAGCGGAGTTGCAGACTCAGGGTTTTTTTTACAGGGCCAGGGCCTCTGAACAGCCATTAGCGGCAGTTGGCGAGCCTCATACTCCTTTAACCCAACTCAGCTTTAGCGTGGATGTGGGAAACGACCGGTGCAAGTGTGTGTGGGTGAAGGGGGGTGAGGTCACCGTCGGCTCTGAGAGGCTGTAAAAGTGCTAAAAACTGAGAGACAGAGTCAGTATTTGCCTGTAGCACATTAATGCACAAACAAGCATGCACAGCCGTGTCTTTGTCACAGCTGCTTGGATAAGTGAAACTGCCCGAAGCGCCGAGCTCCGGGAACAGAGAAGACAGAAACACAAGATTGGGAGGTGGAGGGGAGGGATAATAAAAGACTTGTGAGGGTGAAACAGAGAAAGCAAGAGTGAAAGGAGGGAGAGGAGTGAGGAGGGTGGGCTCCGCAGGAGGAGGAGGGTAATCAGAGCCCGTACGCCTGAATCCCAAAGTGTCTGGACTCTTCCCACCAAGCCCATTAAAAATTCATTAGGCCAATAGGAAGACGAGAGAGTGAGACACAGACGGAGGAAGACAGGGGCACAGGAGAGTGACAGAAGTTAGGAAACACACGGATGGGAAAAGTGAATCATTCAACTTTTCACGACAAACATATTTCTTTAAAATACTACTTTAAATATGAGCTTGTGGGAGAAAATACCGTAACGTTTTGTACTTATAAACAAAAAAAATGAGAAAATCAGCAGAGTGTCAAATACTTGTTGTACAATAGAGGAATAGGTGCCACTGGAACTAATAATGATTAATATTGATTTTACTATGGATTAACCTTCTATTTATTTTTTCAAGAAAGCTTTTTATTGTCTGGTCTACAAAATCAAAAGAAATTGTGAAACTTTCTATCAAAGCAAACTAAGAAAACCAGCAAATTTGGACATTTGATGGACTGGAAGCACAAAGATTATGGCAAAAATTACATTTACAATTAATCATCAATAAAAAAAAGGGTAGAATTTTCTGTTCATCCACTTGAACCGGATTTTCTATTTGAACAAAAATATTGTTGCTGCAAGTTGCTGCTTGATTTGGTGCAACCCAAGAAGCCACCAGTGGAAATGTCTCGTGGAGATGCAGAATAGAAAAACTGTTGACTGTTTCTATTTTAATTTCCCAGTGGTTTACTTTAAAGTCTGCAGAACAAGTTATATGATGATAAATGAGTAGGCATGTTGTTTGGTAGATTATACAAGCTTGTGATCACAATTTTACTGTAACATGCAGAATAGGTTTTACTGGTTTGGAAAAATCTCTAAGAAAAATGTGAATTGTTAATAACCCAAAGCATTCATGACCTCGGCCTAACCCGAGTACCTGCGGGGGGAGGGGCAGGGAGGCTAAACAAGCATCACACAAAAAACATGTAAGTCTAGCAGGCCGCTTAACTATTCTCAGAGGTCACCCACAGTCGACATTTTTCTATAGGCTCTTTCACACATGCCATGCAGCAGCAGAAGAGAGAAAGAGAAGAGCTAGAAGGAAGAGAGTGCTTTGTGGCCTTGGAGAGGTCAAAAATAGCAACACACACACACGCACGCACGCGCACACACACACACACACACACACACACACACACACACACACAAATTGTTCAACAGTGTGAGAGAACACACGACATGGATTGGGAGAAGAGGGAAAGTACAGAAGTGCTAAATGAGGAAGGGGAGGAGGTGATGAGGGAACAAGTGGGAAAGGGAACGAGAAGGCCATGACGTAAGACTTCGTCTCTCGGACGCTCTCTGTTGTCCTCCAGTGAACAGACAAGACGTCTTTTCCAGGAAATTGTAGGGGAGGAGCATAAAAGGCAAAAGAAAAGCCGGAACAACCACAGAGATCTTCTCTTCCAGAACAAGCTTCTTTTTCCTGCAGCCCTCCAAATCTAATTCACATGCTCGACTGCTCGACTGTAAACTTGTTAAGTGAGGAAAAAAGTCTTTGAAGTGTGTGAAAGGGTTTTCCAGGGTGGACTAAAAACAGCTAACCTACAGCCTACATGTGGATTTGCAACTGACTGAGGCACTTCATTGAAAAATAAATGAACTCTCCGCTGTGATCCTTTCAGGGTCAGTTACCAGTAATTTAGCATATTTCAGCAAATTACCATATTTTTTTTTAAAGATCCATTTTTAATTTTCCACACAGCCATTTAATTTCAGTACATAAAGAAACATAAATCATTAGAGTTATTACGCGACTGGAAACAATTGCCTGGTGTCATGTAAAAGATGTGGATAGCTAGCTACGAGGACCCAACAACACACTATATAGCTAGAAACGTGTGCACACAACATGCGGTTCTTTAACTGAGAGCTCTAAGAAAAGACAAACACACACAACGTTTTTTCACATGGGATCTGGATGTTTAAAAGAGCAAAAGTCCCAAATGCATGTAGGACGAGCATCGAGTGAAAAAAGAAAACTGTCCACGCACAAACCGGCGTAAAGCCCTGAGGCACCTGATGTGCTGCAGGTGGTCCGGACAACTGGACTCTTCTCCGTGTCATCACGCTCATAAACAAGTCTCGTGGGAGAGTGTGTGCTTGTGTGCATATGCGATCCCCAGAGTGTGTTAAGAACAGCAGAATAATATTGTGTCAGTGAGAGAAGAGTTGCTCTCCGGGCGCCGTTTGGTATATTTACTCTCTCCAAAGTGGCACGCTGCTCCCGGGACATCGTCCCTCGTCCTTCGACACAACACATAGATACGCATACTTACATGTTTCATGAGTTGACAAACTACAGTTGTGTGGTAGCCTAATGACAGCTTTATACGTAATCAAATTGCTGGTGTAATTGTCTCTGTATTAAATAACAGTTGCATAATATACACTGGGTATTTTCCCTGTGGCAAAGACATACTTGAACTATGCTGGAAGTCCCTGTGACGCCTGTGCTTTGATGATTAGTTAATTATTCTGGTGACCATGATGGGGAGCATTTTAGAAAGGGATGCTACAACTTTCGTATGTATCTCAACACAAGACTTCACCTCTTTTAGTGTAATATTTACAATCAAATGTCGATACTGCACATTATTTTGAGAGATGTGTGCGAATAATTGAAATTTGGCCCTGTAAAGACAATGCAAATTATACTCTCATTAAGTTTAACCTTTACATCAAAATAGAGGTAAAATAAATAATAAAGTTAGCTTCCCACACCAATATTGAAATGTGGCTTTAAATAGTCAATAGCTGAAATATGTGGTCCTTTTCCCATGAGTTTCCTCAAAGTTACTTTCAGGGAAAAGCTGTGAAGATGTAACACAGCCATGCTACAGGCCACAGGCGCCGCTCTTCTCTTTCACTCGGCCGCGCCGCCTCACATACCGTTGTTAATGTACTTCTCTGGCCAACAGCTTGGCAGTGAGCTGCCAGCTTCACCTTTAGTTCAACAACACACGGCCTTCGCTCACACCGCCAGTAAGAGTGTGTTTGACTGTGTGCACGTTTCAGCCTGTAGGGACGCATATACATATAAATATATAGACATTATGTGAATATCTATTTGATGTGGATTGTAAAAAAAACTTGCAGAAGTCAAGCTTCTGTTCAGTGAATGAAATCAGATTGAAATCAGATCTGATTTGATGAAATCATCAAATTTGATGAAATCATCAAATCAGCAATTAGCAAATCAACTGAAGAATAATTATTTGTAATAATCGTTTCAGGGTAATTTTTCAAAATTCGATTTGGACTGCTGGAGGAATACAGTTTACAAAAACATTATTATTTATACTAACATGTCATTGAAAAGTTAAAGGAGGGTTATTTAGCAATAATACAAATAATTATTAGTTGCAGCCATATTATGTTTATCGCGCTGAGGTTTTGATTTTTTTATAACATATCATGCACTAAAACCTGAGAACTGTGGACCAGTAGCATGCGACCATGGGGATGTGCAGCTGGACTACAACTGTGTTTGTAAGATATGTGTGTCAAAGGGTCAAAGGGTGACTTTGCCACACAGGAGTAAATTAGACGTGGCATAATCAAACCATATATCTGTCAGGTGTGCATGTGTGAGTGAGAGATAGGTGGCACTTTTGGGTGGTGGTTTCCTGGAATGTAGTACAAGAGCGGGACAGGATGTTAGCGACTGTTATGCACCAACAACAGATCTGTTTCCTGTGTGTGTGTCCATGCATGTTCCAGATATATATACACAAATCTGGTGGGAATCAAAACCAGAACAGGTGGCATGTTCTTAGTTTGCTCAATCTACTCAGAGATTGTGATTTCATTGTAAAAACAAATGGTGAAGTTAAATAAATTTGGAGAAAACAGTGAAGAGTGCTTCAGAAGACCAGAAACCATTGTACGAATATAAAAAGGGATGCAAAGTTGTTGGAGTAGACTATTTCAAACAAGTGAGCATGTACTCAGACCAACTACTCACAGTGCACGTGACAGCAGGTACTGAAGATGAGCCAGAATCTCTAAACCTAAATGACAGCGACAAACGCGGCGCTGAGACGGGAAGAAAAGACACAAAGAACCAGAAAAACAAGTCCACAACAACAGCTTCAGACTAAAACACCCTGTGTGAGTAGATGTGTATGTGTGTGTGTGTGTGTGTGTGTGTGTGGCAGTGCTGACTCAGTGCGTGAATGATTTTGTAATTCAGCCTTCACAACGCAAACTCTCCTCCATTCTCTCCCTCTCTCTCACACCGTCTCCTAGCAACCAGACACTTAAGGCCTAAAAATAACACACCCCAGTAACGAACAGAACAAAAAAAATAAAGCATAAACGACAATTAATCCTTTCAAGCCTGGAACACAGACTCAAATAGACCAGGTATTAGAAAAGGGAAGAGCAGGGCGAGAGAGCAGGGCGAGCGGGAGATGGAGAGACACGGAAAGAAAGAAGGAGTGGGAGGCGGACTCTGCCAGCAACAGGTAGTCGTCAGGAGACAGAGATCTGGCAGTGTGTGTGTGTGTGTGTGTGTGTGCGTGTGCGTGTGTGTGTGCCCACTAGCATTGGCTAGAAACAAGACAGAAGTTTTCCACCCTCTCCAGAAGCAAGGGCTGCTCAGGGCAAACAAGGCTCCAGTGTAAAGCGACCCGGCGGTCCGGCAACAAGCTGCGTCAAACAGAGTTTGAAGTGAATAACAAAAAAAAAATACTCCGCGAGGCCTCTCTCTTTGACGGCGAGCACTTTTATTGTGATTTTATTCCTCTTCACGTCCCACAACATAAAGAAATAAACACGGTGAAGGTCACACACACACGCGCACGCACACACACGCACACACACACACACGGGTCTGAAGCAGACGCATTCCACAGTGGATTAAGTTTTTTTCGAGACGCATGATGGCGAGTGAGAGACGAAGCAGCGAGACACCTGATCTTTACGCCAGACGTCTTACAGTTGAGGAGTTCTTGTTCTGTTCACATGAGATCTGTGCTGTGCATCTTCAGACCCGTCTGTTATTGTACTGTGGAAGCAAAATGTTTTCTAACTTATTAATTATGTTGCCACAAACATGTACATCGTAAAATGTAGGTATTTATGTTGAAATATCAAGTCCTGTGATTGGGTTTGTATCTTGTGCTTAGAATCCAGGTGCAATACATGTAACACACATGTATTTATGATGGGTTCTGGCTGTTTTTTTGCCCGTATTTCAATCCTTCCCAAAAACAAAACAAAAGTCAGTGAGATATTAAACTCAATCTCTATACAACATATCTGATTTTGACTCGCGGTAGGTGTCAATACCAGGTTTGCAAACTTTTTAGATTCAATCTGTTGTTCAGGCTGCAAAATAGCTTAGAATTTATATTAATCTATACCTGATGGAGATGCTCACCTATATGCTGGTGCTTATTCATATCAGATAACAATTGTATTTACTTCTTATTCCATTGTACTCTGAATGCTCTGGTTTAATTGTCCTGAGGCAATGGCATCATTGTGTTTATTAATAAATTATGCAACCATATTCATGTAAACCTGTTTAAGAAAAATATGTATTTCATTTAATAAGGACTTTATCTTGTTCAGAGTTTCCAATGTCCACACTGAATGGAATTAGAGCTTTAATGTGTGCACCAATACCTTCAAATTAAAGCAATTGTCTACTTATGGGGAGCATTCGTGTTGATTTGATTTATAATATAGTCACACTAACATTGCATCGGAAAACAGCCAAAAATGTGTTTTCCCATGTTTCCATCATTGCCGATTGGAGCTGGAGACGATAAATACCTGTGATATACTGCAGTCATTTCACCCGGGAATGACTGCCGGTTGTAACCTTTCCCACTGAAGACAAAAGCCAGATGTTGGTTGGTGTTGTGGGATGTGTGGTGGGGAAGAGGCTTTAGGGACACTAAGCATGCAACCCATGACATGGTCTGTCAGTATGTGGCCTTCACATGCAAACGGCAGAGCGAGTATTCAAATTCCCTCTTTCAATGGTGCAGTAGGAACTACTGCATCTAAAACATGTTTATTACATTACACACACACCCATACACACATACATATATAAGGCCTGGGCAGATTAACGCGTTATATGTGTGTGCGTCTGTTTGTGTGTGCCTCTTGTTATGAGCTGCGTGCTGTTGTTCAGACTAGAGGTGAGAGTAGAATAGCTGGCTGGCTCTGGGGAATCATGTTTTTCTCGGGTACGGCTCTGATGCTGCAAACTGTGCTGATGATGCTGACTTTATTCACACGGTACTTGAAGTGAGCAGTACGGGACAAACATGACCCACACGCAGTTACGGCAGCGTGTTTTCTGAACCAGGGAGGTAACTCTCAGAAACGCAACAGAGAAAACAAATGTACAGCGGCAGCGCTTGTATGCAGAAAAACAACATGAAAGTATTACTTGTTGACCAAGTGAACACGCTCCCATCCAACACATGCACTCCCTTGTAGACTATGTGATCGTCAGGGGAGACCTAAACTTAACTTCAGGGTGAAGCACCGGGCTTCTGGCCTGGTATTCTCAACAGGCCCTTGGGTGACGAGTGAACAGGGGACATTAGCAGCTTGCCAACCGGCATTGTTGTCCTTAACACCTTTCTGCTGCTTAGGGGAGAGCAGCTTTGGAGCTGTGTACAGCATCCAGCTTTCAAAGTGCTAATTGATGGGTAATTACAAAAGAAATGTAAAGATGAGCCGCTGCATTGCATCATGGTGAGGGTGAGAGGAACGGGCTGAGCGCAATAGGTCTGCTTTGCTGCTTCAAACTAATATGTTGTTTCTCCACATGCTACCTCTACTGCTCCTTAATGTACTAAATGTATTTCACACTGGTCCGCGTGGCCGCAACAATACATAACACTGTGTATTACGCAGCAACAAGCACATTTTAAGTATCAGCCAGTGGTACACTTTGCATCTTAAGTGGTTCCTGTGCGTCAGCAATGTGTGTGAACAGCACCAAAAATACACACTACTTCACTGAGTCCCATCAGCCTATTTCTTCCCCCACTTATCGTCTATTTCTCCATCGCTGCCCCATCCCAACCTCCTTCCCTTACCTCTCCTGTTTGTGCGTCCAACCCTGTGCGCTTTCCTGCCATTCTTCTATCTCAGCTAATTTTAGATGAAGGAAAATTCTCTGTCCACATCTGCTAGTCATTCTTTAAGAGGTTTCTGTGTGTGTGTGTGTGTGTGTGTGTGTGTGTGTGTGTGTGTGTGTGTGTGTGTGTGTGTGTGTGTGTGTGTGTGTGCGTGTGTGCGTGTGTGCGTGTGTGTGTGTGTGTGTGGAGAGAGAGAAAGACAACTGGGAAAAGGTCAAAAGGGAGAGAGAAGAAAGGAGAAGCAAGGCAAGAAGTGTTGAAAAATAAATAAAGGCAAGGTATAAAACAACCAGGGTAAAGACAGGGTCACTGTCACAACCAGAACAAACGTTTATCATGACTAATATACAGTAATTTAGATTTTAAGTGTTTCTTCTACATTTACTTGACAGTGGTGAACCACAAGAGCAACAAACTGACTCCACAAGTAAAGAGAATGTGAAGGAAAAAAAGAAGCTAAATACCATAATTTGGCTCAATTTGCCCCAAAAGCACAGACAAATGTGAAGGTAGAGTGCTTGGAAACGGTGCTCTCTTTAATGAACACAAATCATCCAAATGGGAATCATTTGTAGTTTGAAACAAAAGGAAGAGGGAGAACAAACAACCTATGGTTTTGACATGCTGGCCACAGGAGAGGTCAAAGTAAAGGAATGTGATGTGCACAAAATGAGCAGGATTAAGGAAGGCAATTCATTCCTCTTGTTCAGAAGTTTCAATTGGTGATTTTGAATATTTTCTTCATAAGAATTGAAACCAAAATCTGCCAAAAATATGGTGTTTATTCTATTTAAATGAACTTTTGAGTGCATTTTTGACCAGCACTTGCAGTGAAAGCTTGGTTCTTAGCTTTGGTAATTGGCTCATTTTCCCAGCACATAAAAACCTGCAAGAGTGATGTTTATAGTGGTGAGTCATTGGGCCGACAACAGCACATGCTAGCTGCTTCAGGGAGATCAACATTCATAATTTTTGTTGTGTTGAACCCCAATTTTAAACAATATCAGGTTCACGTCTGCTGAAGGCAACATGTGTCTGCTGTAAAACGTGGACAAACATAGACTTGTTGTCTTCAGAAGAGTGGGGAGACGCGGTCGTCTTTTGTCCCGAGTGAACAGAGCAAATCACAAGAAAAACGCGCTCGCACACATAGAGTATCCTGGCAAACACCACTGTGCATAACAGTGGGCTGTGAGGGGGAATCAGAGGGCAGAGCACAGCGTGTTTGTGTTTATCCTGTTGTAAGAGGCAAGAGACACATGCAGCGTCGCCGCCTGTCACCACTTTCTCCTCCTGATCTCACCCGTCACTCCATTCCTCCGGTTTTCCATCAAGCCCCGTTCCTGTGCTCGCTTGCTCTTTTCTTGCGCCCGCTTTGCCTCCTCGTTGCCTCCTCATTTCCCTCCTCTGACCCTCACCCCACTTGGTCAGCTTGTTAAGCATGTCTCCTAAAGCTGATTAAGTAGTGTTGATCGGCCTTACGCAACATTCACCTCGCACAGACGTCGCTGCCAGCCAGCATACGCTCTTTGTGCCTCTGTGTACATGAGAGAAATCAGAGAGGGAACATTTGCTTCAATGAACATTGCTCTGTGTGGAGTATTTGCAGTTGCAAGACACACACGCACGCACACGCACACACACACACACACCGGTGTATGTATTATGGTGACACTGTACGTCTTCATGGATCGGAGCCAGGTCGGCGCATGTTCCCACTGATATGAGCACATTTGGCCACAATGGTGGAATGTGCACATCGTCATGGTTTCCCAGGGTGTGTGTCTGTGTCTGTGTGTGTGTGTCTGTGCTCCTACTGCAGACTGTGAAGATAATCACTGCTTATCCCCCAGTTAGCGAGGGGCTGCCAAGAAAGACCACGCACCTTCAACACTGCAGCAGGGGGTGGGGCATGCACATGCACACGCACGCGCACACACACACACACACACACACACACACTTTAACAGTGTGTTGGTGCTGACTGTAAACAAAGCCATGCTCCAGATCTCAATAATTGGTGGAGTGATGGAGTTAACGAAGCGGCACACACGGGCAGGTTAGAGAGGTCGACTCGCTCGGCTCCTCTTCTCTCCTGGTTTGCTCTCGCGCTTTGCCTCGTGGGAGAGATTAGAATCCTCAGCTGGAGCAAATAAAGCTGGACGTTACGCAAGACCCCGAGAGAGGGAGGATGAGCGAGAGACTGATGATGATGATGTAACGTGAGAGAGGGAAAAAATACTGAACTGAAGAACTAAGAAGAAAGAGAAGAGGAGATACAGAGGTGTGCGGTGGGAGGCCTTGAAAAAGTTGAGTCTGCTGTGTGTACCCTAATATGGTGGCGGTCATCCATCACAACATTGGCAGCCCATCTGCTCTACCGTGCACTGAGCTCTGTAGTAAACACACAGCTGCTCTGCACCAGACCCACAGAAAACTGTTATGTCTTCATCAGCGCAATTATGGCCTCCCTGAGTGTCATATACGGGACAATGTTCCTGATTCAACCTACAGTGTGGTTCTAGCTGCCCTGCCAGACCCAGAGAAGCAGGCAGGGGTATAGAGTGTAATGCAAGTAGCTCTGAATAGAGTCCAATCTCAATGCTTTGACTGCAAAATGGACGGCATGTGCTGAACGGGTACATGGTAAAAGATACTGTGAATCGTAGGGCTCGTCACTTTTAACTCGGAAACCATTCAAACAAAAGAACAAAAACAAATGTTTGGTCAGCAAAAAGGCTGTGGCGAGTGGGCTGTTGGGCAAATGCACAGTCACTCTGGTCTACTGCCTGTTGCCCCATCAGTAAATTAGGCAATTGTTGTTACCTTTGTTAACTAGCGAGCCATACTCGACCGATGACCATGATACCAAACTATCTGATGTTGAACTCTGTTTTGGAGCAATTTGGTGTCAAAACCCTGGATGCAGAGATCATAAAACTCACATGTATATGTTTAAATATATTTTTACGGCTGAAAAGACTAACTAAGAAAAGTGATAGGCAACTATTTTGAGAATCACTTAATAGTTTTAGTTATTTTTCCAGCAAAAATTGTGAAAATAAATGCCGAACATCCCCTCCTTCTTTTGTTTTATATCATGGAAAAGTAAATATTACATCACCATGTACTGTGGAAATCTGACGGTTCTTGTATTTTCTATTTTTACATTTAATAGACAGATAGACATAAATTAAAGAACAACTGATGGAGATTAATAGACAAAGGACTTGTGTTGGACAAAGATCCAGGATAATAAAGTTGCATGTTAACCTTAAATCACGTATTGCCGACTAGGGAAACCAACTCTTCTTCAGTATGATTTGAAACTATATCCATCACATCCATTTATCATATTGAATGCTACAGGCTCTTATTTGTACATTTTCTTCTCCAATAAGAAGATGGGTTTTAAATGCTGCTGTTGGAAAATCATGCATATAAAGTAAAAAACTAAATAATAGGTGTCATGAGACAATAAAAAGAATGAAGACAAGAAGGAAGGAAGTGAAAAAAAGACAGAAATTAATGAGTGACGCGTAAAGTCCACACTGATAAAACACTGACTGGCAGAGAGGGAGAGAGAGCGATGAACTTTCTCCCCTCCGTCAGTGTACTGCTTGATGCCGTTATGTAAGAGCTGAGTGTACACACACCGATTACCTCTGCTCAGTGGAACTAACAACATGAGGCGTGTGTGTGTGTTTGTGTGGGTGGGTACGTGGGTACATGTGCGTGAACATACAATGGTGCTACATCTCAGTTACATTTCATGCACAAAGACGTGAACACACATATTATACAGACTGACAGCAGACATTCAAAACGATTGTCCTGATTCAAAAGGGCGCGGATCATCCATGAGGTGTAAAGTAGCAAGGGGGGATCCCCATGAAGTGATAGCTGCACTGGTTTCCAGTTACACCTCCTCATTATCCATTTAATGACACACACACACACACACACACACACACACACACACACACACACACACACACACACACACACACACACACACACACACACACACACACACACACACACACACACACACACACACACACACACACACGATCAGACTCGGTGCATTTACAATACACTCTTATTGATTAGAGTGTAATAAGATTCAGGAAATACTTAAATTATTGTCAATTTCAAATTTATATTGTGTTAATCGAGTTAAATTATGTATCTGATGTCTATTTGAGTTATAATTGGATAACATTTGTGGGAAATTAAATAATATCAATCAATGTAAACAAGAGGTATTAATATACGTTTCTGCATTTTTCTTTCCCCTAATTTCGTAGTACTATTACTACTACTACTACTATATTAACCTCATCATTTAATTTGGCACATACATTTGGTTAATGCAAATAACTTTATAGCTGAAAGGAATACTTCACCCACAAAATGACCATTTATACGTCAATGACTCATCGTGTTACCTTGGATTTGAAGAAAAGTGTTTTTCTCGACTGCCTGCACTCATGCACCTCACAGCGTCTCATGCACTGACTTGCAGCATGAATACCAAGCATGAGACGATAGTGGCAGACGCATTTAAAATAGTTTGATATATGCATTTGGGAAGTACTGAGCATACGTCTTTTTTTAAATACTTGCCGTTGTTAAACCAGCGTCAATTTACTTCAAATCATCAGGCTAAAAAAGGCCTTAAGATGCACACTGGAAAAGTGGACATTGGACGTCTTTCCACAGTTGGAGTTTTTCTCTGACTAATCTAACAATGAAGTTCAACCTTGCGTTGAGCCAAATATTAGCCACCGCAGATAAAAGTATGGCAAATGTTTGTGACGTATTGCCCAACCCTAAATTACACAGAGAAACAAGCTTACACATTCACGTCGCCGTGATCAATGAGTCACGCACGCACAAATCCCACATTCCCACACACACACCTCTGCACTCTGCCTCCTCTTACAACTAACCTAAGGGAGATAGTGTACCTTTGCACAGAACCCGGCTAATACTTGGGCCAGACGAACACAATAACCCGACTAACACAACGCCCACACACAAACACCGAGGATACTAGCTGGGGGCCAGCTGGAGAAAGAGCGGCATATAAGAAGCGGTGTGATGTTCGATGCCTGTGTGTAAGAGCGAGACTACAAACACCCTGGTGTATATTAATGTGTGCATGGGCAATGGTAATTCACCAATATCAAATTTAAGACACTTTCATTTAAAGAAACTCTTTCTGTAGCCGGCAGTCAAGAGCGTACTAATTTGATTGACATATTTCGACAGGCAAAATATGCTGCACTTTGGACTTGTTTCCAAGGGAATATGTACACAAAGTATTCATATTTACCACAGCATATGCTGGCAGTTCAAAACCACACACAGTGTGTTACAGAAAATATGTCACGTGATGTCTGTTTGACGGGATCCACAACTGATTCCTGATTTATGATGCCTCATCTTTAAGTTAACGTTTTTGAATGCCATCGAGTCTTTGACGTGTCATGCACCTGTTCAAGTCACCCACACAGATTGATTCTCTTTTCAGTTGGAATACGTTGAACAGTTACAATATCCATTTTACTAGATTTTAAAGCTTTCCTTCCGTCCCTTTTGTCCATTTCCTCCTCCTCCATCATATTTCTGGTTGTCGCTATTCCACTCGTCATCTTTCCCCTCATGCGTTGTAAATCTCTCTTCTGCCCTTGATCCATTCTTCCCTGCTTTTCTTTTCCCTCGCACCCTGTGACTGGTCAGGGGATCCAGCTCACTGTTCTTTTTCATCAAACGCTTTAATCCCCTAAAACAACAATCACGGTGTGTGTGTGTGTGTGTATGTGTGTATGTACAGTAGGTCTGTATCCGTGTGTGTGTGTGTGTGTGCAGCCACCCGCATGCAACTGCCTGGTTGTTACGTAATTTCACTGGGCCACATCGGATGCTAAAAATGGACATGGATAAAACTATTGTGACCGAGGGCAGGGCTACTGTACCGAGGCACTGGAGCACAATCACAGCACACATGCACACAAGGACAGCAGGGGCTGGACAAGCTGCTTAACTCTGATGTCATGAACCAAGAAGCAAACTGTTAACTTTTCTCATTCATCAACAATTCGTCCTGCTAGTATTCAATAGCAGTAAACCATTGAAGGCTTTTTAAGATACCACATGCACATCTTTGCATTATTAAATCTTTAAACATGGGCTTATTTTGCAGCGCAATAACTAATCAAAAAAAATCAAAAGTCTGGATGACCAGACAAAATAAATAAAGCTGGATTAAATAAGGTATCTGATATGTTCGCGTCAAGACACTAAAAGAGTAGAGTGGCATCACACATACTCCAAGACTGGCTGACACACTCACTTAGGTACAATCTCCTCAGAAAATAGGAGTGATGAGATGAGCCTATGTACCAGTTTATGAAGGAGGATATGCTATATGATGTGCAGCACTGATGGCCGGTTTTGTCATTAAAGTTTAATCACTCTGCTTTCCTATAAATACTGTTTCAATGATCCAATGCATTATTCAGTTTATCTCAGGCCAGCACACACACACATACGCACGAGCACGCGCACACACACACACCTGGAGAGCAAAGAAAAAAGAAGGTGCCCTAGAGGAAGGACGTCTTATGAACATTTAAGAGAACGATGGCCAGCGGGCAAAAATAGAGTCAGATGTTTGTCCTGCTGTGAGTGCAATCCACCGCACTTTATTCTGCCCACGACAACACATCTTGGAAGGAGCCCAAGGCTGTGTGTGTGTGTGTGTGTGTGTGTGTGTGTGTGTGTGTGTGTGTGTGTGTGTGTGTGTGTGTGTGTGTACAGACACATGTACGAACATGCACTCAGGCTGGCTTGCACTTGATACCTTGTGGTCGAGTCTGACTTTCAGCTCATATTATTTAGAATTTTCAGGTTGAGTCCGGGGACGTTAACACCAGCCGCCACCTCTTGCCGACACATTTTCACAGTTACTTACAGCTTTCTATACTCTTTGGGCTATGTTAGCAGACAACAACTATGTGTCTGGTCATCGAGTCAGGGCGGCTGGTAAATCAGGGTGTCCAGTGAAAGAAAGAGACAGGGTCGGGTGACATGAAGCACATGGAGCAGGAGAGAGGAGGAAAGAGGAGGAGGAGGCTAATGGAAGAGGAGCTGCCACTGGGGTATTAGACCATGGATTGGTGACACAGAAATGATAGTGAGAGGGCGGAGAGGATGAAGGGATGGGAGGGTCAATCGATGCTTAAAAAGGTTTCACTCCCCCACAGGGACATGTGCATCTGTGTGTGCACAATCAAACATGAGCCTGTTCCAAATAAAAACACCATCTCTCACGCACGTACATGCACAATTGCAATAATTTTGGGTCTGTATGTACACATGTGCAGTTGTTATTTGAGTTGAGCTTGCCAATAAGTTGGCGTTAACTATAATGCAAAGTGTATAAGTTTACATTGCCCAAAAGTATACAGAATTAGTCTTTTCAACTACAACCATTTGGGACAGTTTGTTCCCAGATAGACACACATTCTACCTCCAACATGGCATTTCCACCTCAAGCCCCGCCTCTCAAATGCACATAACTTTCCCACTCGCGTACACAGGCTGTGATGAGTTGGCTCAAAGTTCAAAATGAGTGCTTATGTACAAAAGAGAACAGGTCTGAACATGGCGGGAGGGAGAGAAACGAGGTAAAGATCGAGAGACATAGAGCCGGCACAGTGAAACACAAACAGAGAGAGGAAGAGGAAAGACTGGTTGAATAGAAAACTCCAAACGTGATCTTGCATTCCTTACATGGGGTGGAGGGAAGGAGCGAGAGGGGTGGAGAAAAAGAGGGAGGACTGGGGGAAGTGAGAGTGAGAGAGAGAGACAGAGAGACAGAGAGACAGAGAGAGAGAGAGAGAGAGAGAAGAAGCGGAGGGTGACTAGAGAGAAAGTTTAACTTGGCGCCAGACCGCATTTCAATACCCGACGGCCAACCACACAGACACTCAGACAAAATTTCAACACTATGCATGTGGCACAGAAGTCCTTTTGGTGACTTCCCATCGTCCGAAATTAGATTAGATATTTGCCCTCCACCCCCGCTCCCTGGGTCCAGCACAGAGGCAGATTCCCAGATAAAAATAGCCAGAGGAACTATTCAAACACTGCTGCCTTTCTGCAGGGAGTGTCTGCTGACTGCACTGGACTTAAGGGGTTAGAGAGGGGTTAG